>NC_134353.1:270668828-270968828 GCF_048569485.1 Anomaloglossus baeobatrachus | reverse complement strand
TGGGCATAAAAAAGGGTGTGGTGTCTTCCCATTGGTTGTAGCTGAATGATGGTATTTCATCTGTGAGATACCCACCAGCTACATTCAGCCAGAGATTCTGCATCTGTCAAGGTAATGCAGCCCAGTGGGTGAGCATAACCTGCGTCCACCTGCGCCGCTGGCATCGACTACTCTCCCATCATCAGCACTATTCATGAAAGGAACACGTTGTCACCTGGCGACCGGAGTACAAATTGACGGAGCGGACTCCGTTGGTGACTTAACAGCCGTGTGCGGCAATGATGCAAACCTGGCTGCGGGCCATCCTCAGGGCAATGTGACACACGTGCCTTTTATGGCTCACGTGTTGATCCGAATTCTCCAGCAATTTTTAAAACACCATCACGGCCTACATGGCCTTGTGCAGCGGGCACGCTCGCTATGTGCTCACTTCCATCGTGCGCACACAGCAGCTCAACAACTTTCATCACTCCGGAAGTCTTAGGGTCTGGCAGTTAAACGCCGGAAATGCGATGTTCCGACACGCAGGAATTGGAATCTGCACATGTTGCAGCGTGTGTGGCAGCACCGCAGAGCCCTGCTGAAATACGGTAAGACATATAGCCTGGGATAAGTTGATCCAGAGGTGGTGCAGATCACGCTGCTGGAGTGGTGTCAGATCAAGGACCTATGCACCCTGCTACACAGTTTTGAAATGTCGACGAAGATGTTTAGCACTGGCAATGTCATTCTCAGCGTGACAATTCTGGTCATCTACATGATGGAGCACACTGTAATTATTATTCGGAGTCAGGTGTTGGGACAAGAGGAAGGGGAGGAAGTACAGGAGGAGTCATATGCGGAAGGGATAACAAGATCTACGAGGTCCAGATGGTCAGCGGCACCTATGCGGCAGTCATGGTGAGGGAGAGGGATTAACAAGGGCGCATAGTATCAGCAAAAAGTGTTGATGAAAGTGCAGGAGCCCATGAAGAAATGGAGGACGAACTGGCGATGGGCATGGAAGACTCAGCAGATGAGTGAGAGCTTGCTCACATTTCGGTTGTGCGAGGTTGTGGGTAGAGGGCAGAGGAAGGATGCACGATTCTCACCTCTCTGCCACCAACACACCAAGGACTTGGTCCTCCTGGATGCACAAGACACATGAGCGCCTTCTTGCTGCACTACCTACATGACCCTCGGATTGTATGAATTTGAAGTAATCCTGAATACTGGGTTGCCACACTGTTAGATCCCCGGTACAAGACAAAATTTGGCGAACTAATTCCTGCCATAGAAATAGACGCACGTATACAGGAGTATCTGCAGAATGTGGTACGCAATCTTAGATCTACTTTTCCACTAAACACCAGTGCTGCACAGAGTGAATCTCAACACTTTGTCATGGATAGGAGGAAATGGTCTTTTACTTGTCCACATCGGAGGGACCGAGGGATGGCTGCTGTGCTGAGATGGCGTTGAGTACGGTGTCCCTGCACAGTTGCACTTTTGGTCATATCCCAAAATGAGTTGAAAAAGGACAGATGCTGTTTGAAAGGGGAACAGGTGTGTTGGAAAGGGGAAAAAAATTTTGGTCCGTGGATTTGGTGGTTAAACAACTGTAACATTTGCTGAAGAAACAACATCTGTTACAGTGGGACTGGCAGATTTGGATAAAGTGGTATATAATCTGTGACCGCTATATAACAAAAATTAATAAGAAAAGAAAGAGAAAGGTATATATCACCTTCAGCAGTCAGTGTCCACCGTGCTCCCAGTTGGAAAAGGAGAGGTTGGCAACTTGAAGGTTTGGTGGAGGATACAGAGCTGTGTGGCTATGAAACTAATAGTAGCCTGAACCGAGTTAGACGCCATTCGGATCTGGAGACTGTGAGCCCTGTTAGCGTCACAGGGTCCACATGCCCACCCAGCCCAGGAACTCCCTGTTAACAACACAGGGGCCATTGAGTACGCTGACCGTGTGCGTAGGGGCCACACCTGTGGACAGCAGGCGCATCAGCAGCAGCAGGCCTGTTAATGCCACTGGGCTGCACAAGCAGGACTGTTAGGACAGGAGCTGGTCTTAACCGTTCTGCGTTACCAACTGTGGTGGTGGCCTGCATCCACCACCCTATCCCTGCCTACCTCTGGCCTAAAGCCGCAATGGGTTCAACACATGGAGGTGTGCTCTTTCGGAGCATAATAGAAGACTGCGCACCTCCTTGTTGGCTCCAGCCCCTTTTATAACCTGGGTCCGCCCCAAACCAGGGTGAACCACAATGCACCTCCTGGAGACAAAAGCAGAGTGACACGTCATGAGTGGCATAACTAGCGTCCTATTTGGAAACGCAACTTCAATGATGACCTCATGGCTGCCATGACCCAAACACCTCACCAGTCATCGTCTGACCATCAATAATGCGGTGACAAGTCATAGGTGTGGGCCTCTGCAAGCCATTTGGGAGGACACCTGATGCCCTGTGGTCTATATGGGACCCCCACATCAGGGCCAGGGCCAAAGAGTTCATTACCGGACCTAGTCTCTGATGCAGGAAGTGCCTGAGCATGCTCAGTAGCATGAAATACAGTCTCTGAAAAAAGACTATCAGCTTTAGCATGGTGTCTAGGCACAAAACAGGACTTAGACCCGGCACAGAATGCAAGCACCTGTGCAAAGAGGCTTTTCACACTTAGTGTGGGAGCATGCGCTGTATCCCGAAATGAAGACTTAGCGTCAGGAATGGCACAGTCAGGCTGAGCATACTCACTAGGCGAAACACTGTAATTATGCTGCAGCTGGGGTACATCGGCACACGCATGCGCACTAGCTGCCTCTCCACACTTAGACGTGGAGGGGAAATTTGTCTTGGAGATGCTGTCTATGAACAGAAGGAAAAGCTAAAGGAAGCCTGACTTTCTATCCCTCCGAATTATGAAATGCAGCAATGAATTCCATGAGTTTGCTATAACATTAGCGTAGCTAAATGTGCATGAGGGTGTGATGTAGAGGTGCTAGAAATAGCTTGTCACCAGTGGGGCACTAATGGAATACAACAGCCAGTTCTATGATGCCACAAAATGGCAGTATTTTGTGCTATCATTATAGCTTATTAAAAACAGAGCACGAGGTTGTCATGCAGAGGTGCTGCACATAGATTTGCAGTAGTGTGAATAGACAAAAGTCCAATAGCCACGTTTAGGATACAACTAGGTACAGTGAGTGTTTGCTAGTATAATGGCTGAGTTTAAAAAAGTTTGAGTGTGCAATGCAGGCAGATGTCCTGCAAATATCGTTCCAATACTGTGAATTGACAAAAGTACAATAGCCACGTTTAGGATACAACTAGGTACAGTGAGTGTTTGCTAGTATAATGGCTGAGTTTAAAAAAGTTTGAGTGTGCAATGCAGGCAGACGTGCTGCAAATAACGTTCCAATACTGTGAATAGACAAAAGTACAATAGCCACGTTTAGGATACAACTAGGTACACTGAGTGTTTGCTACTATAAATGGCTGAGTTTAAAAAAGTTTGAGTGTGCAATGCAGGCAGACGTGCTGCAAATAACGTTCCAATACTGTGAATTGACAAAAGTACAATAGCCACGTTTAGGATACAACTAGGTACACTGAGTGTTTGCTAGTATAATGGCTGAGTTTAAAAAAGTTTGAGTGTGCAATGCAGGCAGACGTGCTGCAAATAACGTTCCAATACTGTGAATTGACAAAAGTACAATAGCCACGTTTAGGATACAACTAGGTACAGTGAGTGTTTGCTAGTATAATGGCTGAGTTTAAAAAAGTTTGAGTGTGCAATGCAGGCAGACGTGCTGCAAATAACGTTCCAATACTGTGAATTGACAAAAGTACAATAGCCACGTTTAGGATACAACTAGGTACAGTGAGTGTTTGCTAGTATAATGGCTGAGTTTAAAAAAGTTTGAGTGTGCAATGCAGGCAGACGTGCTGCAAATAACGTTCCAATACTGTGAATTGACAAAAGTACAATAGCCACGTTTAGGATACAACTAGGTACAGTGAGTGTTTGCTAGTATAATGGCTGAGTTTAAAAAAGTTAGAGTGTGCAATGCAGGCAGACGTGCTGCAAATAACGTTCCAATACTGTGAATAGACAAAAGTACAATAGCCACGTTTAGGATACAACTAGGTACACTGAGTGTTTGCTACTATAAATGGCTGAGTTTAAAAAAGTTTGAGTGTGCAATGCAGGCAGACGTGCTGCAAATAACGTTCCAATACTGTGAATTGACAAAAGTACAATAGCCACGTTTAGGATACAACTAGGTACACTGAGTGTTTGCTACTATAAATGGCTGAGTTTAAAAAAGTTTGAGTGTGCAATGCAGGCAGACGTGCTGCAAATAACGTTCCAATACTGTGAATTGACAAAAGTACAATAGCCACGTTTAGGATACAACTAGGTACAGTGAGTGTTTGCTAGTATAATGGCTGAGTTTAAAAAAGTTAGAGTGTGCAATGCAGGCAGACGTGCTGCAAATATCGTTCCAATACTGTGAATAGACAAAAGTAAAATAGCCACGTTTAGGATACAACTAGGTACACTGAGTGTTTGCTAGTATAATGGCTGAGTTTAAAAAAGTTAGAGTGTGCAATGCAGGCAGACGTGCTGCAAATAACGTTCCAATACTGTGAATAGACAAAAGTACAATAGCCACGTTTAGGATACAACTAGGTACACTGAGTGTTTGCTACTATAAATGGCTGAGTTTAAAAAAGTTTGAGTGTGCAATGCAGGCAGACGTGCTGCAAATAACGTTCCAATACTGTGAATTGACAAAAGTACAATAGCCACGTTTAGGATACAACTAGGTACAGTGAGTGTTTGCTAGTATAATGGCTGAGTTTAAAAAAGTTTGAGTGTGCAATGCAGGCAGACGTGCTGCAAATAACGTTCCAATACTGTGAATTGACAAAAGTACAATAGCCACGTTTAGGATACAACTAGGTACAGTGAGTGTTTGCTAGTATAATGGCTGAGTTTAAAAAAGTTTGAGTGTGCAATGCAGGCAGACGTGCTGCAAATAACGTTCCAATACTGTGAATTGACAAAAGTACAATAGCCACGTTTAGGATACAACTAGGTACAGTGAGTGTTTGCTAGTATAATGGCTGAGTTTAAAAAAGTTAGAGTGTGCAATGCAGGCAGACGTGCTGCAAATATCGTTCCAATACTGTGAATAGACAAAAGTAAAATAGCCACGTTTAGGATACAACTAGGTACACTGAGTGTTTGCTACTATAAATGGCTGAGTTTAAAAAAGTTTGAGTGTGCAATGCAGGCAGACGTGCTGCAAATAACGTTCCAATACTGTGAATTGACAAAAGTACAATAGCCACGTTTAGGATACAACTAGGTACACTGAGTGTTTGCTACTATAAATGGCTGAGTTTAAAAAAGTTTGAGTGTGCAATGCAGGCAGACGTGCTGCAAATAACGTTCCAATACTGTGAATTGACAAAAGTACAATAGCCACGTTTAGGATACAACTAGGTACACTGAGTGTTTGCTAGTATAATGGCTGAGTTTAAAAAAGTTAGAGTGTGCAATGCAGGCAGACGTGCTGCAAATATCGTTCCAATACTGTGAATAGACAAAAGTACAATAGCCACGTTTAGGATACAACTAGGTACACTGAGTGTTTGCTACTATAAATGGCTGAGTTTAAAAAAGTTAGAGTGTGCAATGCAGGCAGACGTGCTGCAAATATCGTTCCAATACTGTGAATAGACAAAAGTACAATAGCCACGTTTAGGATACAACTAGGTACACTGAGTGTTTGCTAGTATAATGGCTTAGTAACAATGAGTTGTAGTGTGCAATGCAGGCAGACGTGCTCTGCAAATGTCTTTGCACTAGTGGGACTATAGCAAAGTCCAATAGCCACGTTTAGGATGCCACTAGGTACACTGAGTGTTTGCTAGTATAATGGCTTAGTTAAAATGAGTTTGAGTGTGCAATGCAGGCAGACGCGCTATGCAAATGTCTTTGCACTAGTGGGACTATAGCAAAGTCCAATAGCCACGTATAGGATGCCACTAGGTACACTGAGTGTTTGCTAGTATAATGGCTTGGTTTTAATGAGTTGGAGTGTGCAATGCAGGCAGACGCGCTCTGCAAATGTCTTTGCACTAGTGGGACTATAGCAAAGTCCAATAGCCACGTATAGGATGCCACTAGGTACACTGAGTGTTTGCTAGTATAATGGCTTGGTTAGAATGAGTTGTAGTGTGCAATGCAGGCAGATGTGCTCTGCTAATGTCTTTGCACTAGTGGGACTATAGCAAAGTCCAATAGCCACGTATAGGATGCCACTAGGTACACTGAGTGTTTGCTAGTATAATGGCTGAGTTTAAAAAAGTTAGAGTGTGCAATGCAGGCAGACGTGCTGCAAATATCGTTCCAATACTGTGAATAGACAAAAGTACAATAGCCACGTTTAGGATACAACTAGGTACACTGAGTGTTTGCTACTATAAATGGCTGAGTTTAAAAAAGTTTGAGTGTGCAATGCAGGCAGACGTGCTGCAAATAACGTTCCAATACTGTGAATTGACAAAAGTACAATAGCCACGTTTAGGATACAACTAGGTACACTGAGTGTTTGCTACTATAAATGGCTGAGTTTAAAAAAGTTAGAGTGTGCAATGCAGGCAGACGTGCTGCAAATATCGTTCCAATACTGTGAATAGACAAAAGTACAATAGCCACGTTTAGGATACAACTAGGTACACTGAGTGTTTGCTAGTATAATGGCTTAGTAACAATGAGTTGTAGTGTGCAATGCAGGCAGACGTGCTCTGCAAATGTCTTTGCACTAGTGGGACTATAGCAAAGTCCAATAGCCACGTTTAGGATGCCACTAGGTACACTGAGTGTTTGCTAGTAAAATTGCTTAGTTTAAAAAAGTTGGAGTGTGCAATGCAGGCAGATGTGCTCTGCTAATATCTTTGCACTAGTGGGACTATAGCAAAGTCCAATAGCCACGTATAGGATGCCACTAGGTACACTGAGTGTTTGCTAGTATAATGGCTTAGTTAAAATGAGTTTGAGTGTGCAATGCAGGCAGACGCGCTATGCAAATGTCTTTGCACTAGTGGGACTATAGCAAAGTCCAATAGCCACGTATAGGATGCCACTAGGTACACTGAGTGTTTGCTAGTATAATGGCTTGGTTTTAATGAGTTGGAGTGTGCAATGCAGGCAGACGCGCTCTGCAAATGTCTTTGCACTAGTGGGACTATAGCAAAGTCCAATAGCCACGTATAGGATGCCACTAGGTACACTGAGTGTTTGCTAGTATAATGGCTTGGTTAGAATGAGTTGTAGTGTGCAATGCAGGCAGATGTGCTCTGCTAATGTCTTTGCACTAGTGGGACTATAGCAAAGTCCAATAGCCACGTATAGGATGCCACTAGGTACACTGAGTGTTTGCTAGTATAATGGCTTAGTTAAAATGAGTTTGAGTGTGCAATGCAGGCAGACGCGCTATGCAAATGTCTTTGCACTAGTGGGACTATAGCAAAGTCCAATAGCCACGTATAGGATGCCACTAGGTACACTGAGTGTTTGCTAGTATAATGGCTTGGTTAGAATGAGTTGTAGTGTGCAATGCAGGCAGATGTGCTCTGCTAATGTCTTTGCACTAGTGGGACTATAGCAAAGTCCAATAGCCACGTATAGGATGCCACTAGGTACACTGAGTGTTTGCTAGTATAATGGCTTAGTTAAAATGAGTTTGAGTGTGCAATGCCGGCAGACGCGCTATGCAAATGTCTTTGCACTAGTGGGACTATAGCAAAGTCCAATAGCCACGTATAGGATGCCACTAGGTACACTGAGTGTTTGCTAGTATAATGGCTTGGTTTTAATGAGTTGGAGTGTGCAATGCAGGCAGACGCGCTCTGCAAATGTCTTTGCACTAGTGGGACTATAGCAAAGTCCAATAGCCACGTATAGGATGCCACTAGGTACACTGAGTGTTTGCTAGTATAATGGCTTGGTTAGAATGAGTTGTAGTGTGCAATGCAGGCAGACGCGCTCTGCAAATGTCTTTGCACTAGTGGGACTATAGCAAAGTCCAATAGCCACGTATAGGATGCCACTAGGTACACTGAGTGTTTGCTAGTATAATGGCTTGGTTAGAATGAGTTGTAGTGTGCAATGCAGGCAGACGCGCTCTGCAAATGTCTTTGCACTAGTGGGACTATAGCAAAGTCCAATAGCCACGTATAGGATGCCACTAGGTACACTGAGTGTTTGCTAGTATAATGGCTTAGTTATCAGTTGGAGTGTGCAGAGGACAAGAGGGTACAGTGGCAGGATTGTGGTGCTCTGGGTAGAGGAATGGAAGCCTGCCTTTCTATTCCCTCCTAATGGTGAAATGCAGGTAGGAAATCCCTGACCTGGGCTACACAGACGCTGTTGCTGTTTGCAGGACCTGTCACCTATGGCTCTCTGACCCTGCCGGTTGGAGCCCTTAAAAGGACTGCTATAAAGTGCTCTCCCTAAGCTGTCTAACGCTGTGTATGCAGCGCATACAGCTGTATCGGCTATAGGACTCAGGAAGACGGAGCTGCGACAGTGATGTCTGACACCAAAGACGCAGAAGGCAGATAATGGCGTCCGTGAAGAAAATGTCCGGTTTTATAATGCAGGGACATGTGACATGCAGATCCTATCACACATGCCGTTGCTTCTCTGGCTCAAAGTCCACTTAGCTGTGTGTGTGTCTGGGATTGGCTGACATGCTGGCCCGCCCCACAAGACGCGCGCGCTTAGGGAAGGAAGACAAGAAAAAAAAAAAAAAAAATGGCGATCGCCATTATAGAAACAGCAGTGATCTGAAGGCGCTGTTCACGCACACTATACACTGAAATGTGATAATAGTTTGATTCACAGAGTGACTTACACTATTACAGCAGAAACCAAGCTATGATTTAGCTGTTTTTTGGCTGCTAGAACCGTTCTCGAACGTTTCTAGAACTACCGAGCTTTTGCAAAAAGCTCGAGTTCTAGTTCGATCTAGAACATGCCCCAAAATCACTCGAGCCGCGAACTGGAGAACCACGAACCACGAACCGCGCTCAACTCTAGTTACGATGTTGTTCCTCGTTCCTGCGGCAGCACACATTGCTGTGTGTGAAGCTGCAGGAGCAAGGATTATCTCCAACCTGCGTCCCGGCCGGCTATGCGGAAGGAAGGAGGTGGGCGGGATGTGTACGTCCCGCTCATCTCCGCCCCTCCGCTTGTATTGGCCGCCTGCCATGTGACGTCGCTATGACGCCGCACAACCCGCCCCCTTAGGAAGGAGGCAGTTCGCCTGGCAGAGCGACTTTACAGGGCAGGTGAGTGCATGTGAAGCTGCCGTAGCGATAATGTTCACTACGGCAGCTATCATTATGATATCGCAGCTGTGACGGGGGCGGGGACTATCGCGCTTGGCATCGCAGCATCGGCTTGTGATGTTGTAGTGTGCAATGTGCCCCTAAGAGTGGGGGCAAGATATCTCTGATTAATTCTAGGCTGGAACCAGATTTTTTTTAAATCATATTAGGTCCACTTGTCCCGCTTATCTGCGAGTCCGCCCATCACTGCTATGAACCAAAGAAAGACGCTTGTTAAAAATTCTAACACTACAGTACATATTAAAAATTACATTCTTTGTATTTGGAGAAATCACTTATATTACCTGTTATATTGCCTGTGTTGAGATATTTACATTGTTCTTGTTTGACTGGTATATTTCAAATGGCAGAAAGATTGTAAATTTTTCTAGTAAACTTAATTTGCATTGGAAGTTGGATATTTTTGTTGATACTATACATCATGCTATAGTTTTGAAAATGTAAGTATAATTTCTGTCTTGGTATATAATAATCTTTATAAACAAAATGCTAACCACTATTGCCAAGCAGCCAACCAGTAACTTAAAGAGATTGTCCAGCTATAGGGTTCAAGTCTTTAGTCACTGTATGTACTGCAGATTGTGAAGATTCTATTGCCGCCACCGGGAACGGGCAGTCATGTGACTACAAGTGTACTCATTTATGTTGAGTACTGTATATATTTGGAGTGTATGGAGCTAGTGCTGCCGGTTAACTAGCACAGCACAGGCTGAATTAATATCTTTCAGGGCAAGCATACTGCAGGAAATTGTCCTGATGATAACACAAACCAGAGTTATCCCACTGCACTGACAGAATCCGTGCCCCAAGTACATAGAGAGTGAGTATGATTCTTGCATCAATGAAGCAAAAAGGCAGCCAAATACACTGAACAAAAATTTAAATGCAACACTTTTTTGTTTTTGCTCCTTTTTTATGAGCTGAAATCAAAGGTCTAAAGGCCGCTTTACATGCTATGACATCGCTCAAGTGATCTCATTGGGGTCACGGAATTTGTGACACACATCCTGCCGCTTTAGCGATGTCGTTGTGTGTGACACCTATGAACGATATTGCATCGTCGCAAAAACGTGCAAAATTGCTAATCGCTGCCCCCTATTTCCAATTATTGTTGCTGCTGCGTGTACGATATTGTTTGTCGTTCCTGCGGCAGCACACATCGCTATGTGTGACACCGCAGGAACGAGGAACCTCACCTTACCTGTGGTCGCCGGCAATGAGGAAGGAAGGAGGTGGGCGGGATGTTATGTCTTAGTGACGTCGCTGTGACGCCGAACGAAATGCCCCCTTAGAAAGGAGGCGGTTTGCCGGTCACAGCGACGTTGCTAGGCAGGTAAGTAGTGTGATGGGTCTGAGCAATGCTGGGCACCCTGGGCAGCACAACCGATGGGGGCAGGTACGCATGCTAGCGATATAGGTACCGATATTGCAGTGTGTAAAGTGGCCTTAAGACTTTTTCTATGTACACAAAAGACCTTTTTCTTTCAAATATTGTTCACAAACTTGCCTAAAACTTTTTAGAGTGGCCTTTTAATGTAGCCACCCTAAGGCACACCTGTGCAATAATCATGCTGTCTAATCAGCATCTTGATATGCCACACCTGTGAAGTGGATGGATTATCTTGGCAAAGGAGAAGTGATCACTAAAGTCCCCTTCACACATCAGTGAAAAACACACATGTTTTTCACTGACGTGATAAAGGTGCAATGTCCCTCCGTGTGTCGTGATTTTAGTGATCTCCGTGTGCTATTCGTGATAATACACGGAGATCATACTAACCTGTCTACGCCGCTGCTCTACGGGGTCCTGAAGTCTCCCGCGATGCTGTTTCCGGCCGCTGCTGTCTTCCCTCTGCAGCTACTTCCGGGTCAGCTGGGCAATACATATGCATGAGCATAATTAGCCAGCCTGGAAGCAGGAGATAGCAGCCTCTGGAGACAGGGGAGTTTAAAAAGCTTTTTATTTTAAATGTACATGATTTTTCTGGTACGTGTTTCACGTATCACACCACTGTGTTGTCCACGGGACATCAGTGATTTCAGAGAAAAATGAACTTGTCTCTGTGCGGAGCACATGGACACGCATGTACGCCGCATGGAAACATGGTGAGTGAGAAATCACTGATGTGTGCACAGACCCATTGATTTTAATGGGTTTTGCGTTTGTCTGTGATTCTGGTATGTATAAAAACAACATACACACCGGAATCACTGACATGTGAAGGGGGCCTAACACAGATTTAGACAAATTTGAAAACAATATTTGAGAGAAAAAGGCCTTTTGTGTACATAGAAAAAAATCTTAGATCTTAGAGTTCAGTTCATGAAAAATGGGAGGAAAATCAAAAGTGTTGGGTTTATATTTTTGCTCAGTGTAGGTTAGAAAAGATCAAGGTGTTCAAAGACACTGATGTTACTTTTTTTATAAGAATACGGATAAATCCCCTTAAATTTGGATTTTCAGTTTTATAACTTTTTCTTTTCTGGATAAAATTGATAAAAAAGGAAGGCTAAGTTATCATTTCAATGATGCACTTTTGTACTAGTGAAACATACAGCCCATAAACGTCTGATCAGGAGGCCATTTAGAGCCAGATGCTGCATGTTGCAGAATACGTCTTTTTTAAAGGGAATCTGTCACCAAGTTTTTGCTTCCTCATCTAAGAGCAACATAATAAAGAGACAGAGACCCTGATTCCAGCAACATCTCATTTACTGAGCCATTTAGTGTTATTTTGATAAATGCAATGTTTTCTCTGCTGCAGATCTAGCAGTTAAACAGAGTTCATGAATATGCTGGAGTACCTGGCAGCATGCCAAGTTTTCCTCTAATGATAATCTCCTGCTGACTAAACAGTGATTTTATCAAAACTACACTGAGCAACCCAGTAAATGACACATCGCTGGAGTCAGAATCTCTGCCCCTATGTTATACTGCACTCAGATTAATTGGCAAAAACCTGGTCACAGATTCCTTTAAGTGCAAAAAAAAAGTGGAAAGGGATCATGTGGATTGCTATCTAAACACTATCACCCTGAGTCCTGAAGAACAGATTCCCAGGAACACTGATCACATTTATTTATTGAAGGACAGACTTTACAGCTTTTGACAGAGATTAGAATCTGTTCTTCTAGTAGATTTCACTTTTTGTACAAATTTTACTTTTCATAACATAATATATTGAGTCTCTATTTACATCTACATTGTGGCTTTTTTATACTGTAAATTATTGTATGGTAACAATCAAGAGGCCTTATTCCCTTACAATGGGGTCAGTTGGGTTTCATTGTGGCATCCTTTGGTCTGATAGCAACAATAGCACTGAAGTGATATTCCTCATATCAAATCAGATGGAGTTGGTGACAAGATCCCTGAGTGGGCTCCTCTGCCAATGTTGCAATAGTGTAGAGAGCGTAGAAATAAAAACATTGCTTTTATTAGAAATGAAGGAAAGCGATCCAGCTGAGTGACCAGGTGATTTATTCAGTGCAATACAGACATGGCATAGTCGTGGTTAACCACGACTATGCCATGTCTGTATTGCACTGAATAAATCACCTGGTCACTCAGCTGGATCGCTTTCCTTCATTTCTCATTGCTGCGGCCGGGGCAGGGCCGGATCCGAGTCTGAGGTGCGGTGAGGTCAGACGTGGGTGAGCTGGATTAAATTACAAATTGCTTTTATTATACAAAAAAAAATTTTTTGTATTTCTCCTGTCCCGGGCAGCACAGTAATACCTCCTTCTGCTCCTCCAGTCTACATTTGATATCTCAGAGGACTGCTGCAGCCTGGTTCATTGAGTTTGCTTTGGGCATTGTGACTCTCTCACAACCTTAAAGCGGGCTTTACACACTACGATATCGCTAGCAATTGCTAGCGATATCGTACGCAAAAGCACTCGCCCCCGTCGTGCATGCAATATCATGTGATCGCTGCCGCAGCGAACATTATCGCTACGGCAGCGTCAGACGCACTTGTCTGGTCGGCGGCGTCGCTGTGACTGCCGAACAATCCCTCCCTCAAAGGGGAGGGATGTTCGGCATCACAGTGACGTCACCGTGACGTCACTAAGGGGCCGGCCAATCAAAGCAGAGGGGCGTAACATCCCTCCCACCTCCTTCCTTCCGCATTGGGGCCGGCGGCAGGTAAGGAGACGGTCCTCGCTCCTGCGGTGTCACACACAGCGATGTGTGCTGCTGGAGGAGCGACGAACCACATCGATATCAACCATTACTGATTTTTGGTTTTGGGACGCCCTCTCCATGGTGAACGATTTTCACAATTTTTGAGGTCGCTTAAGGTCGCTGGTAAGTATCACACGCTGCTATATCGTTAATGACGCTGGATGTGCATCACTAACAACGTAACCCCGACGATAAAACATTAACGATATCGTAGCGTGTAAAGCCCCCTTAACAGGTGAGCGTGCTTAGCTTATTTCTACTCTGGTTTTGTTGAAGGTTAAGACTCTATTGCGCCTTTTGTTTTCCAGTTTTTTCCTCTAAAGTTTAACAGTAGCAACTCCTTTATTGTGAAATAAGCACAAATTAATATCTTTCTCTTTACGCTATTATACACTGGGCACAACGCCTACACAATAAAGACACAGGAATGGTTGTCACATTCTCTATTTGGTTGCCCATGTCCCTATATATCACACCACTTGCTTGTTCTTATTCCACAATAAATGACTTGCAACTTTCAGACTTTGTAGAGTTCTGTGGGTTACTCTACCAACCAAGTGTGAATAGTGACTTAACACTAGAGGTCCCAGAGAGGGGTCATTTAACATTTCTACCTTTGGAACCCAGAGACGGGTCGAATGACCTGAAGGATTTTAGCTAACATCCTATAATCACCGTCTTTTGTTCTGTAATTAAGGCCATTACTGTCGCGCCACAGGAGGTGGTTGTTTTCCATTGAGTTTAGCCATTTAGTTTCTAGTTAGTTAGGTCAGTTTGGACTAAGGGTCATTTGACCCTCTTTTGGGACTTCAGGGGGGAGCTCGAAATTTCTGGGACTTCTAGTGTTAAGTGATCAATATACAACTTACTGTAGCTGTCAGCTCAGTGCTTGTTTGGCTCACTGCTATCTTTGCTGACTCCTCCATACTCATAAATGGTCAGTTTTGGAAGGTGTGGGGATGCAGATTATCTCTTAGAAGAACAGAAATTCACTAAACCCTATCTTTTATTTCCCCTAGCGACATCTATTGGGTGGACAATCAGGAATCTCCCATGTACTATATATCGGATGGTCTGTGACAGGGCAAGTTCAGTTGACTTTTCTTTCATGTGTATTGGGTCAGTAGGACGAGTAGAGATAAATAGTCCTATCTCTTGTCTTGACCACTAAAAGTGCACATGAGCAGCCACATCAGTTAGTAAGTTATTGTGCACAAGTGTAATAATAATGCCAAACACACTGTAAAATCAAGATAGTCACTGTAAATTAGGTTAACCTAGTCTCCTTTATAATTAAAAAACAATAGGATTTGTCAGTCACGAAATATTACGATTCTGATCACAAACCAAACAGCAGGTGCAAAGCCTCTGTTCACTTTACGGATATATATTCCTTCCCTCCATAATGCCTGTGTATGCAATGCCCTAAAGACTACAATAGAAAACTAATTGTTTTGTGATTTATACATTACAAAGTCTGTTTACCAAAAGCTTCTGCAGCTGCTGCTCGTTGTGAGAGGCGGCGTATCCTTAGGCAGTGTAAAATCAGAAATGTTTTGTTTATGTCATTATTGATAATAAAAAGAGAAAACAGAACAATTGTTTTCATAAATAAAAGGCTAATAATACTTATTTACAATTAATTAGATGCATCATTATTTGAAGACTCGTACTTTTTCAATAGTTCACATTGGATTGACTGGTGGCTACAGCAAGATTTACCCATTGATTGACTGTGGAAATTTTAGTGCTATCAACAAAAGTGTTTTTGTTTTCTATCTTTAACCTTATTCCGGTAAAGCACCTTCTTATGTTAAAGGGGCTGTGTGAGATAAAAGAAAATGGTTGCTTTACGTATGGTTGCCGCTCAATGAGCTTGGGTACGCCTAGTGCCTTGGCGTGCCTTTGATTGCCCTTATACTGGTAGTAGAGTCTCAAGGTGTTACTACTATGAAGGGAAGGTGCAGGAGCTTGATGTCACCACTCAAGGCACTCATGAGGTGGCTTGTGACCCTCTTTCAGAGCTGACATGTGGCTTTTAAGGTAAAATATTTTGAGCACCAATGTCTTAGGAACTCCCACCTGAGGAGGATTGCTTAAAAATAGACAGATAAAGCAATCGGTGTATTGGCTTCAAATAGGCATTAGTACGTATAGGCAAATGGGCATTCAAATGTATAGGAAATAATATGTTCAAATTATGCAAAATGTTAGGTAACTAAAGCATACAATAACTCTCCCAGCAATATTAACTACTACGCTACTTATTATTTGTCAGCTGTTGCAGCTTAGATAATTGAATAGAAAAAGATAGTAAACTTAGAAAAACAATCTAACTTAATATAGTTCAAAGCATAGAAGTTATAACAAAAATGTTCTAAAATAAGAAAGTAACACTGCAATTTCCATATCATTTTAGCGCTCACTCAATCTCAGTAGATCTAGTACAAGAAAGTTGAGGTCAGTCTTAAGGCTGCTTTACACGCTGCGATCTCGCTAGCGAGATTGCTAGCGAGCGTACCCGCACCCACACCCGTCTGTTGTGCGTTACGGGCAAATCGCTGCCTGTGGTGCACAACATTGCTCAGACCCGTTACACTACTTACCAGGCTAGCGACGTCGCTGTGACCAGTGAACCGCCTCCTTTCTAAGGAGGCGGTTCGTTCGGCGTCACAGCGACGTCACTAAGTGGCTGCCCAATAGAAGCGAAGGGGCGGAGATGAGCGGGATGAACATCCCGCCCACCTCTTTCCTTCCTCATTGCGGGTGGCCACAGGTAAGGTGAGGTTCCTCGTTCCTGCGGTGTCACACATAGCGATGTGTGCTGCCGCAGGAACGACGAACAACCTGCGTCCTGCAACAGCAACGATAATCGGGAATAGAGCACCGTGTCAATGAGCAACGATAGGGTGAGTATTTTTGCTCGTTAGCGGTCGCACATACGTTTCACACGCAATGACGTCGCTAACGAGGCTGGATGTGCGTCACGAATTCCATGACCCCAATGACATCGCGTTAGCAATGTCGCTGCGTGTAAAGCGGCCTTTAAGAATACCTGCCATGGTCGCAATCGTCCTACACCGGTTGGAAGACTTTGCCACCTGTGTGTTTGCTCTGGAGGCCAGGTTATACTGCACTTGTGTTTTGCGACTATACACAATGTTGTCACGTGAGTGGAAGTGGCGTATGATGTTGGGACGTGGGACGCTGTGCCTCCAACTTGTTTCTTTGAACCTTACTCACTTTTTATGCAAACTAATCTTTAAGGAGTTGAAGTGTCAAAAGGAATCCTGGTCATACTTACAGCAAACTAACCAAAAGTGTGACAAGTCGTGTTGCAGGAAGAACACTTTTTATAACGGTAATGCCATTAATGGAAAGTTGGAGAAGGACGACACTACCTACGAGACCTCTTATGGATTAATTGTGGCAAATAATTTTGGGGATCTAAGATCCTATAAAGAAGAGGTTAAAGAGTAACCTTCATTTATTATTCCAAAAATTAATAATACGTCTGAAATTGAGCATGTTTGTAATATGTCTTATCAGAGAAAATGTATAAAATAAATGTCACATTATTAGATGCTGCTTTACAAAAACAGCAGAAGAAATGCAATATTTGTAGTGTTCCATATTTTCCTATTATTTGCAATCACCTTTTTTCCTGAAAAATCCCCACTTTAAATAACTTAAATACTGAATCATTCATTCATTCATTCATTCATTCATTCATTCATTCAAAAGAAATGATTGCACAGATGTACGGTAAAAGATCATATGAAAGCACTTCTTAACAAACTATAGATTTAGATCATCTGCATCTGTATGTTAGTTTATCCTCTTAATATGGTGCCATGGGACATAGCCTATTTGTGCTACCATACTTGGAGGATGATGTAGAATACATTGGAAATTTCACTTACAGGAGTGTTTCCCAAACTTACGTCCTCTGCAAAAAAAACACCTGAAGAGGGCCCCTGTGCAGAACCAATATTTGGTACTTTTGCAGCCCAATAGCTCCTCATAATTCACAACTCCAGCACCTCTCGAGGTAGAAGTGGGCCGGCTCACCTCTTGGGCCACTGTGTGGCTGTCCAGATTGTACCAACGATAAGTTCGCCTCTAGGCTCATGGCACCCTAAAAGAACATGTTTTCAGGATTTGTGGTGACCTATGGGGGAGGCGCCTGATGTTGCAAAGAATTCATCTGGGACATGTGGTTCCTCATGCTAGCTGAAATGGATTGCTGGAGCTATAAACACTTCATTGTGTCCACTACGATTGTCAATAGTAAAAAATTGCACTTAAGGAGATGGTGATAATTAGTATTATTATTTTTCATTATAGCGCCATTAATTCCATGGTAATTTACAAGTGAAAAAAGGTATACATAAAAACTAGTACAACAATCATTAACAGTACAAAACAGACTGGTACAGGAGGAGAGAGGACCCTGCCTGCGAGGGCTCACAGTCTAAAGGGAATGGGTGATGATACAATAGGTGAGGACAGAGCTGGTTGCGCAGTGGTGTACTGGACTGAGGGGTACTGCAGTTTGTAGGTTTGTTGGAAGAGGTGGGTCTTCAGGTTCCTTTTGAAGCTTTTTACGATAGGAGAGAGTCTGATATGTTGGGGTAGAGCATTCCAGAGTATGAGGGAGGCACGAGAGAAATCTTGTAAGGGATTGTGGGAAGAGGAGATAAGAGAGGAGTAGAGAAGGAGATCTTGTGATGCAGCACTGGTTCTCTCTCTAAGTGCATAGAAAAAACAGTGTGCAGGAGAGAAATTGTTCAGCCTTATCTCTATTGATTGTATGCAGCCTCACTACTTTGTGGAGGCAATTATTTTGAAAATGATGTCCCCTCAGCATAGACTCTAATAGAGATTCTGGGAGTCGTAGTGCTTCCTCCCTCTCTTTTTACTAGACTGAATCACAGGAAGTGTCTCAACACTGAGATGGGAGACTTCTCCCAGCCATTTGTAGAGAAACTGGTAACTGGTAGTGAGGAGATTCAATACCGAATGCATACATAAGCCTATAGATGGCAGTAAGTACAAAGAAAAATGTGCCTTTATCAGTACTAAGTGTATGCACATTTCAAAACATAATGCATTACATACTTCCTAACTCATGGCATCCAAAGTAATTCTGGCACACTGGAAGTGGTCTACTGTCGCATGACAACTGTTTCACTCAGCAGTCGTAGAATAGGTGCTGGGATACCATAGATTTCCTTAGCATTTCCCAGCCAAGAGAATCTGTGCAATTTCTGATGTTTAAAAAATATTTCTATCACTTGTGCAATGCTAAGGAAATCCTATCATGATGTGTTGGGCGGCCATGAGGACTAGAGTTTGGGAAACATTGATGTAGAGAACATTTCTTACTTGTATAGTCATATAATTTCCTATGTATCGCTAGTGCACATGCTCTCTATACATTTATACTGTATGTTATATTAGTTTATTATTGCCTATAATTTATTACTTTCTTCTTTATTTCAATTTAAAGTATCTAAAGTTTATTATAGTGACTTTCACCGCAACTAATTGGCAGAAGCATGAAGGAGACTATGACCTTAACTGAAAATGGTTAAAAACAGAATAGATGGAACGGCAAGGAAATCTAAGTTCAAGAACTGAGTCAGTTTGCAAATACAGTGTTTGAATAATAAAGAAAAAAGTTGAATAACAAGTATGAACCAAGGTATCAAGCTGGATAATTACAAATCAGGTTATATATCAAAGTCTACCGACTGCAAGACCAAGGGCAAAATCTGCAAAAGATGATCTCTGTCAAACAAGAAATACTCTCAATACTCCGCAATAGAACCCTTTTCTTTGATAAATGATATGATTTGTTGTGCATGTGTGTGTTCAAATTTAGCAAAAAGGAATTTTTCTTACTTATCACCATATTATACTAGAATGAAAGATAAACTTCAGAATTCATATACAAGAATTGTTCTAATATTCTATTACTGCACAGCATGGACTTTTTGTTGTAGAAAAGTCGCAAAGTTTTGTGTAAGCCATATTAGCACTTGTTACAGACAAATTTATAGATGTTAGTCTGACAGTTTTACCATGAATATTACCAGATAGTGTATAGATTTACATTTCTCTTGCATTTACATCCAAAGGTGCACTAAATACTACATAATCAATGAATGATAATATGCAATAAGAAAAAGAAAATATGTAACCATTACATTAAATAATCTTTTAAATAGATATCCGTTGGAGCACAGGGTACAATATGTCTTGAAAAAACAGATGGGGTTGATTCATCAAGGATTTTAAGCCAGAAAACTGGCATAAGAGCTTTGAAAAGGCACAATTTTTTGGAGTATAAGTTTTGATTCTATTTTCATTAACATGCCAGTTTGAAGCAGCTTTGATAAATGGGAGGAGCAGGAATGGAAGCGAGAAAGGCAGATTGTGGCTATGCCTGCCCATCAATTTACCGTATTTTTTATTTTATACAACACACCGTATAATAAGATGCACCCCAAATTTAGAGATGAAAAAAAAGGGTAAAAAAAAATATGGTGTCCATTTTATAATCAAGTGGTGTCTTACTGTGGAGGTATTATGGCAGCAGGAGTCACAGGAGGCAGGGTCGGTATAAGAGTTCGGTGACAATACTATCGGTGGTGTAGAGGGGGGCCCAGATACACACTGCAGGCTGAAGCACTGCACGACGCTGCATGATGGTGTGGCAGCCGGTGCTGCACGATGGTTGGGCAGCCGCAACTGCCCAATGCTGGGGCAACCGACCTTGCATGATCCTGGAGCAGCCAGCACTGCACGATCCTTGGGCAGCCAGGGCTGCATGATGGTGTGGCAGCCAGTGTTGCACGATCCTGGGGCAGCCAGCAGTGAACAATCCGGGGGCAGCCAGCACTGCACGATGCTGGTACTCGCTGCGGGCGGTGAAGCACTACCATTCTGAAAATGTCGGCGGTAAGAATTTCAAAGAAATGGTGGCCACAGTCGGTGCGTGCACAGACAAGAGCTTGAGCCAACTGCACACGCGCCTATTCTGGGCGCCAGTATTTGAAAGCCCTTATCGCCGACACCTTCAGAATGGCCTGTGCCTCGCCGCCCAGAGTCTCGCAGAGCAGGACCACTCACTGCTGCACAGAACTTTGCCGAGCAGGGCTGACTGCTGCCGCACAGAGCCTCGCAGAGCAGGGCCGCCGCACAGAACAGGGCAGCCCGCCGCCAACCCTCTCCACCACGCCCCGGTAAGCTACACTCAGATTTTAAGATGCACCCTTCATTTTCCTCACAAATATTTGGGAGGAAAAGTGCGTCTTATAATCCGAAAAATACGGTAATTAAAAATACCAGCTTTTCTTATGCCAGAAACGCTGTTCCAACCAGTGACTGGAGCAGCATTTTTGGCAAAGTGCAAGGCACATAACAGATAGCTCAACTTCATTAAGTGGCATGTGCCTATTAATGAATTTGGCTCAAAGTAAAGTGAGTTCTACTTCAACACTGGCATGCATAACGCAAGTCTTAATGAATCAGTCCCATGGTCTTTTCACATGACATAATTTACGGTTAAATGTATCTTATTTCAAAAACTAGAGAATAGCGAATCTTTTAAAATTTGAATTTGCAATCCTTGCCGAATTTTCAAAAAAATATCATTTGCATATCAATTTTCAAATCACTAGTACTGCAGAGTCTCCAATTGCCCTGAAAACAAATGAATGGAACTCTATGGTCTCCTAGGACTGTATTGAACCTTATAGTAACTGCTTTTATGCAAAAACAGTTGTACTATGGTCAAGTGACCTCAACATACATCATGGTTATGAGTTAATGGATGGTAGCCGATGATGTCCAACAATATGCTTGATAAAATATTGTGCTGACAGATTTTATATGATTTTTAAAATGTAAAAATGTCCTAAAATTATCTCTTTTGGGGGGTGGGAGATACTTACCTTGTACACAGATTTTGTGCACAGAAGAAGCCATGGGCTTTTGACAAGTCAAGGTCCAAATATTATCCATGTTTGGGGAGTAGTAACAGGCTGTTTTTTTTAAACATAGAAGCTGTAGAATTTTAACAAATCATCCAAAAATTATCCTTCCTTTTTTGAGTAGCAACAGGTCTGCTTTTTAAAAAGTTAAAACTCAATGTCTTTTTGGAAAGCTAGGCAAAAATTCTCTTTTTTTCTAAGCAGTTTCAGTTAAATTATCTTTCACAGGTTAGGTTTTCCAGCAAAATACAGCTACAGAATACAATGGAAAAACAGGAGCTATATGATTATCTACCACCAGTGGCAGTGAAAGTGGCTGAGGCAACAACCACACAGTACTGAATATGATAAAACAGGCTCTATAGCATTAGCACTTACAGCCGCAGCAGCAGCAGCAAAATATAGTTATGGAACATTATAAACAGGCAGCTGATGGCTAGCTTTCTATTGACAATGGTAGCAACAGCAGCCACACAGCTTAAAATATAATGGGACAGGCAAAGAGATGCCTGAACATGATGGGTTGGCAACTGCAGCATTGTCAACAATAGCAGTAGTTGCATACTACATATATGCAATTATAAACAAGCAGGTTAGGAGTTATCAGGCTGTGTGAGGATTGGTGACTGAACATTATAAAATGTTACGGACAAACATGTGCTTCAACCAATCTAATCAATGTCATCAAATGTAGATTAATAAAAATCAGAACGGATTTATGCCTGATTCATTTTCATAAGTTTAAGGTTTTTCCTACTCTCTTATGCCTTTTTTGAAGAGGCTGGAAAACACAGCTTGACAATGGCAAACTGGGCAACTTTTCAACACTAGTACAATTTACTCACCCATCTGTCCATCGGGTCCAAGCTTATTGTATCTGCCAGGTGTGACTGAAATGTTAGTTCACGTGGTGCACCGCTTGCTGATGAGCATCAGGTTGGCACATCTGACCATTACATTATACATGAGATAATCGCTGTTGCTCAGTAAGGTTTTGCTATTTTGTAGCACTGGCACAGGAAGGGGAGTGGTGGCTATGTGGTGAACAGAAAGGAACAGATATATGGTTAGCAGATATCTGCTCAACAAAAGCTTTTCTAAGAATTCCACACAGCTTATCATGGTAATGCATCAAAATGGAATCACAACTGAAAGCTGGAAAAATTCCCAAATTTTGCTTTCATAGTAACAGTCTAAGCCAGGGTTCCCCAACTCCAGTCCTCGAGGGCCGCCAACAGTGCATGTTTTCAGGATTTCCTTAGCATTGCATGGTTGTTGGAATCATCAACTGTGCAGGTGATTAAATTATCACATGTGCAATACTA
This sequence comes from Anomaloglossus baeobatrachus, assembly GCF_048569485.1. Lineage (NCBI taxonomy): Eukaryota > Metazoa > Chordata > Amphibia > Anura > Aromobatidae > Anomaloglossus > Anomaloglossus baeobatrachus. The sequence goes on along the minus strand of NC_134353.1, from coordinate 270,945,895 downwards.
AGGAAATCCTGAAAACATGCACTGTTGGCGGCCCTTGAGGACTGGAATTGGGGACCCATGGTCTAAGCATTGCTATCCAGTAGGCATACCTTTGTTTGATATTATTGATATGCCTGTGATCCCACATCCAATCAAGCATGCAGTTTTCCATACTTTCCAGCATGTTCAAAGACCCCGTTGATTCACATTTTATACCCGGCTGTGATGGATGGTTGACATAGCCAATGTAGTGATCATCAATTTTACACTAACTTTCCTCTGTTTCTGCCTGGGTACCTCTCAACATCCACTTACTGCTGGTCATCCTCCACATCCTGCTGCATGTAACATTGATTATAAAGGTCCCAAATAACCCCAGGGTGGCAATAAACTTGCAGGTTACCTTTCTTTCCCATGCTCTGTTGTATCCTTGTGAATGTTTTTACCAAAATAAATGTGGGGAATATTATTCATGCCAGGACTATCTATTTTGATGAATCATGTAGCCTATTAAAGTGAATCCGTATGAAACACATGTTCTTCCTTAGCTGTTAATGCAAGATTTTAAAGTGTATACCTCAAATTACAGATAAAGGGAGGAACCCAAGTATCAAGAAACCATAAAGAAAAAATTCCTATTTAAAATTACCAAATTTTATTTAGTCATTTACTATAAAAAACTGTCAGTACAGTCATACAGAATAGCCACTTAAAAGTGGTTGGGCGGGTGAGAGGGACAAGTGCGCCAGATGTTGATATTGAAGATGTTATTGGGTATATATTTTTTATAGTAAATGACTAAATAAAATTTGGTAATTTTAAATAGGAATTTTTTCTTTATGGTTTCTTAAGATTTTCAAGTGACAGAAACTTTGGGAGACCTATAGAAGCATGTGGAGCACGCAAAACGGCTGTTGTCTGTGTGCTCTGCGTCCTTGCCCTGCAGTCCTGCCTGGAGTTTTAAAGTACTCTGAATAAAGATGTGTGTTCTGCCTTCTTTCACGTAACGCTGTGAATATCTGACATACAGCTAAACCCTTGGTCACATTTCCAATAAACAGACTGTAGGAGTTCTGTAGTCTTGATTTATTAGCTGGTAACATGAACTTGATAGAAGTATATGGAATACACGGTGAATATGGGTAAAAACTATAACAAAAATGATCACAGTCAGTACAGAGTAAAGTACAGTAATAATATAGCTTAACATCACATAAGACACAGTCATCATAAGTATCTGGGGCAAAGGTCACCTGCAGCTGCTTTACACATACAGAATCATATTTATATAGGCAGAGCAGGGACAGCACTGAGGTGTAGAATTACAATGTACTATGCATTGCATACACAGTCTTCTACATAAGATTCTAACACAAGAATATGTGATTTGCATCTGACTCATCGGATTACACAAGGCAGGAGGAGAGTTTAAGAAAGAGACACAAGGCAACAGGTTTGTCCCTCACGAGTTCAGGAAGAAAATGACTGCAGATCTTCTCCTCAGAAGATAAAGAAGGCGTTTCTACCCAGAATATACTTTTCATAAAGGAGAAGAACTCAACAGAATAAAGGGTAACAACGACCTCTAGGGGTTGTAACGAAAATTATAATGAATGGAATTATCTAGCTGCCATACATGGCAGAACACTCCCCGCTTGGTGTCAACGGATGCCACTATTTGGTTCTTTTGGGGAAAACAGCAACACGAGTTTGGTTACTGGCCTGAAGAACAGTTTGTTCTTCCCAAGCTTGGACACTCTGACCTCTACCTTACGCACTTTCCCATCCTTGCAGGGAAAAGGTTTGGTGACTAGGCCGAGTGGTCACTCATTTTGATGTGCTTGACTGTCCTTCACAAGTACAACATCACCAGGTTGGAGGTTTGAGTGGTCTTTCTGCCACTTTGTCCTGGTTTGCAGAGTGGAGAGGTACTGCCTTATCCATCTGTCCCAAAAGACATTGGCTACACTTTTCACTTGCCTCCATTGTGGTCTATAGAGGTCCTTGTCGTTGAATTCTCCAAGTGGAGCATTTGGAACACGAGTCTTCTACGGGAGTAGCAAAGCTAGAGTAAAGACGGTCGGGTCTCCAGAATCGCCAGGAAGAGTTGTCAGCGGCCTAGCTTTCATGATAGCTGAAACTTCGGCCAAGAATGTAGTCAAACTTTCATGTGTAAGTCTGGTGTCTGCCTGTAAGAAGATGGAGTCTAGTATTTTGCTTGCTACCTCTATCATACTTTCCCAGGCTCCACCCATGTGTGAGGAATGCAGCAGATTGAAAGTCCAGGTGCACCCTTGCTCACCTAGGTACCTTTTTACATTAACCATATCCAGGTTAGAAGGGATTTGGAGTGCTCTCGCAGCCCCAACAAAATTTGTGCCTCTATCAGAACTAATATGCTTCACAGGGCCTCTGATCGTGATGAAACGTCGAAGAGCATTTATGAACCTTGAAGTGTCCATAGATTCAATTAGCTCAATATGAACAGCTCCGATAGATAGACAACTGAATAGAACCACCCAGCACTTTGCTTCAGCATGGATCTTCCTAGTGCGTCGTGTGGAAACACACACCATGGGCCGAACACGTCTAGCCTGACATTGGTGAAGGGAGGTTTAGTACTAAGTCTGTTGGGTGGCAGATTGGCCATCTTCTTTTTTTGGAACATGCCACGAAGTTTGCGACACGTAATACAGTTAAAGATGAGTTTGCTCATGTTTCTCTTCGCTCTGATTATCCATAGTCCAGCTGCCCGTAAATTCCCTTCTGTAGGTAGATGACCTTGATGTCTCACTAAAGCATGATGATACTGAATGAGCAGGGTTGTGACTTGATGAAGTCCAGGGATTATTACCCGGTGTTTCTATGAAACTTCTACCTCTGCCTCTTGAAGGTGACCACCTATTCTCAGCAGTCCAGCTTGGTCAACGATCGGGTCAGCTTCTTCAGGATAATGTCTCTGGGACTGGGTTGTCCCTTGTTGAGGTTGTCTGTTTCTCTGGTGTAGGTTTCGTATTGTACAACGCGAAGTATCACAATCTTAGCTCTTTCCAGGTTAGAAGCGATGAATGCATGCTTGCAGTGATGCCATCCTCTACAAGGTCTCTGACTTGTAGGTAGTGTTATCTTGTAGGATTGAGCTACATGAAGTAAAAAGCAAAGGCTCAAACGAGTGACTTCCAAGTCGAGAACCTGCTGAGTTGATGAGATTTGAGGTGATGACTTGAGGTCACTGTATGTAGAACGGACACTTGAGGACGAAGCTCTTCGTCGTCATCTGGGTCCACTAGTTCAAATGTATCAGACCTTTTGATGTCGGGTTTCGAACGGTACAAGAGGGCAGGACCTGTGAACCATGTAGTGTCTTTACGATGACTTGGTGCAACGGATCTAGTCGCATTGTCTGCAGGATTGTGGTGGGTAGACACGTAGTGCCATTGACTAGAGCAAGTGGATCTTCTTATCCTCAGTACCCGATTGCTATCGTAAACATAGAAGCATTGCATTTCGTATACACGAGTACCACTTTGCTGTCCATATAAAATTTGACGTCTTTGATCTCCAGATTCATCCCATCTGAGAAAAGTTCGGCCAATTCAACTTCGAGAACGGCTTCAAGAGACTTCCTCCAGTTGGACCACAAGTCTGCTTTCTCTGCTGGAAGAGGATCATCCCAATGAGATGTCTCTTGGGTGAAGTCCCTTAGCATTTCCTTGCCTTGGATGGTTACTGGAGCCACAAACCCCAACGGGTCGTACAAGCTATTCCCGAAAGAAAGAACCCCTCTCAAGTGTAAAGGGTTTCTCATCTTTGTTGATCTGAAAGGTTAAGGCATCCGTCTTCAAATCCCAAAGCAATCCTAGGCTCCGCTGCATGGGGAGGTAGTCAATGCTTAGGTCTAAAGGCCCCGATATATCGCGGGGGTCGCGGATTCCGTGACGCACATCCGGCATCGCTAGCGACGTTGTTGCGTGTGACACCAACGAGCGGCCGGTAACGATGGAAAATACTCACCAAATCCTCCAACAGTGACATATTGCTCATTTTCAAAAATTCGTTGGTTGTTGAGGACGCAGGTTGTTCGTCTTTCCCGTGGCAGCACACATCGCTATGTGTGACACCTCGGGAATGACGAACTACAGTGTACCTGTGTCCTCAACGAGCACCAAGGTGGGAGTGATGGAGATGCAGCTGCTCTCCACCCCTCCGCTTCTATTGGCGGCTAGCTCTGTGACGTCGCTGTGATGCCGAACGAACCTCCCCATTTCAGGGGAGGTTGTTCACCGCCCACAGCGGCATCATTAGGGAGGGCTGTACATGTGACACGGACAAGCGAGATTGTGCGCCATGGGCAGCGATTTGCCCGTGACGCACAAACGACGTGCGTGGATGCCATCGCTACTGATGTCGCTCCGTGTAAAGCCCCTTTAAGTCCTTTAGATTGTTGGAATAGTCTTGAGAGGGAAAGGCTTCCATCAATTCTTGGCTGTTGGAGGCAATTTTATGCAACCTCAGGTTAAACAGAGTAAGCATTTCTTGAGCTCTTTTTAGGAGAATGATTGCAGCCTCAGTTGTTGGTGTGGACTTCAGGCAGTCGTCTACATAGAAGTCTTTTTCTACGAAGGATCTGACAACTTACCTATACTTTTTTTCGCCCTCTGTGGCGGAATTTCAGAGGCCGTAGATAGCAACTGCTGGGAAAGGACTGTTCCTGAAGATGTGTACCCTCATCTGGTAATCTGCGATGTGTTTTTTGGTGTGGTTGTCGCGATACCAGAAGAACCTCAAATAGTTTCTGTGTTCTTCTTTGACGAGAAAATAGTAGAACATCTGTTTTATGTCAGCCATAAATGCCACTGTATCCTTGCGGAAACAGAGTAGTTCTTCTAGGAGTCTGTTTTTGAGGTCTGGGCCCGACAGTAGGACATCATTCCACGAGACGTCTTTGCATTTGTTGCTCGAGTTGAATACCACTCTTATATGGCTTAGCTTTTTGTGATGATTCACAACGAAGATGGGAAAGTGCCAACACTCCTCGGAGTCTTGAAGTGTGGGTGCGACCTCTACACGGTTGTTCTGTAAGATCTTCTCCATGAAGGTAAAGAAATATTCTCTTGTCTCAGGTGACCTCTGAAGCTTATGCTTGAGGGAGATGAAGCGACTGTAGACTATTTCCCTGTTGTTGTATATGCGCCGTCTCCGAGGTCAAAATGGTAGTGGTGCGACTCAACTGTTTGATTTGTCTTTGACTATTTCTCGATCCATAGTGTCCAAGAACATCATGTCTTCTATGGACATCGCTGTCTTGTTGTCTTCCTTTGTCCTGTGGAAGACTGTAAGAAAAAAGTAATGAGAATTCAGCTTACCCTAGGCAACTGCGCTCCAGGACTTGCAGGTGCTTGTGGTCCTCCAGACCGGCCAGGATGGTATATAGCTGAAAAGAAGCGAAGTGTGGACCCAGCACCACAATCCAAAATATTAAAAAATCAAAAATGTATTAGGTATTAAAATCCAACAGACTAAAGGGGGCTTTACACACTACGATATCGTTAATGTTTTATCGTCGGGGTCACGTTGTTAGTGACGCACATCCGGCGTCATTAATGATATCGCAGCATGTGATGCTTACCAGCAACCTTAAGCAACCTCAAAAATGGTGAAAATCGTTCACCATGGAGAGGTCGTCCCAAAACCAAAAATCGGTAATGATTGATTATCGATGTTGTTCGTCGCTCCTGCGGCAGCACACATCGCTGTGTGTGACACCGCAGGAGTGAGGAATGTCTCCTTACCTGCCGCAATGGAAGGATGTTACATCCTGCTCAACTCCGCCCCTCCGCTTTGATTGGCTGGCCGCTTAGTGACTTCGCGGTGGCGTCACTGTGATGCCAAACGTCCCTCCCCCTTGAGGGAGGAATTGTTCGGCAGTCACAGTGACAACACCGACCAGGTAAGTCCGAGTGACGCTGCCGTAGCGACAATGTTCGCTGCGGCAGCGATCACACAAAATCGCATGCACGACGGGGACGGGTGCTTTGCGTACGATATCGTAGCATGTAAAGCCCGCTTTAAACTTGAAAGAAGACGCATAAACGCACCTTGGTGTGCTTATGCGTCTTCTCTCAAGTTTTGGATCAGTCAGATTTTTAATACCTAATAAATTTCTGATCTTTTAATATATTAGATTGTGGTGTTGGGTCCACCCTTCACTTCTTTTCAGCTGTGGAAGACTGTACACCCTATGTGGTTTTGTTCGCCTTCACAAGCGTGGTCATATTTGGAAGGGACTGAGATAGGGCAAGGTAGAGGAGTGCTGCATGGTAACTCCTTTACCAGCAGACTATTCTGACATGGCCGGAAGAGAGACAGGCACCCATTTTCTAATGTGCTGGTGAGCATACTGTTGACTGAGGTCGGCGTGTGTGCTCCTCCTAGACAGACGTCTCCTATAATGACCCATCCAAGATCAAGCTTCTGTGCATATGGAGAATTTTGGAAGCCTTTGATGTATTCTCTAGTCTTGTGGACTCGTAGTATATCTTTTCCTAAGAGTAAAGCTATTGGGGCATCTGGGTCCAACTCAGGTATCAGGTGAGCTATACGCTTCAGATGGGGTTGATGAGTTGCTACCTCCGGTGAAGGTATCTCAGACCTGTTGTCGGAAATCTGTTTTCAGTCCAGTATGGTCGGTAACGATAGACAGATCTGTCCATCTATAGACTCCACTTTGAATCCGGTTGCTTTCCTCCCTGTCGTCTCAACGGTACCTGCGCACGTCTTCAAGGACTAGGGAGAACCGGGGCCTACAATGCTGAAGTTGTTGAAGAAGATGGACGTGCCTTGAGACCTGTTGCTCTGGTCATCCAGGATTGCATATATCTTGATCGCTTTGTCCCTATGGCCTGCTGGGTAGGCTCGGACAAGGCAGATTTTTTAACAGGCTCTTCCTCCTACGGGTCCTCCGCAGATCTCGGTACATTGAGAGGTGACCTCAGGGGAGTCCCCATTAGTATCCTTCTTCTTTGCATTGCACTCCTCTGTTTGTGACAACACTCGTGGGGGTCGTCCAGGGTGTAAGGCTGTATTGTGATCCGTGCTGCTGCATTCTGCACATTTCATGCTAGCTTTGCAGTTCCTGGTGAGGTGCAATGTTGTAGCACAGCATTTGAAGCAAATGTTGTTTTCCTTGAGTAAACCTTTGCGATCCTCTAAAGACTTCTCCCTAAAGGCTCTGCATTTTAGTAGAGGATGCAGTTTCCTGTGTAGGGGACATGCTTACTGACATCTTGAGGTCTGGTCTCTTCTGGAGGTGGCTCACTAGCATGTTGAGAAGGTCCTGTGGAAATAATGTTAGTTTTATGGACTGCCACAGGTGTCTTACTGAGTTTGACACCGGGGGTAGTGGGACACGCCAGGGTGAAGTCAAAACTGGGGTCATTTCTGACTTTAGCTTGTTGAACAATGAAATCTACAAATACAGTGAAAAGAGGAAATGGCACATTATGAGTTTGCTTGTACCATGAGCCACATGTGACCCACATTTCTTGTAGGTTGTAAGGAAGTTTCTGCACTATCCGATTAACTCCCCTGGCAGTGTCCAGGAATGCTAATCCGGGCAAACCTCCTTCCTCCTGGGCAACCTGTAACTCTAGCAACAAATAATAATAATAATAATTTTATTCATTTATATAGCGCTATTAATTCCACAGCGCTTTACATACATTTGCAACACTGTCCCCATTGGGGCTCACAATCTAGAGTCCCTATCTGTATGTCTTTTGGAGTGTGGGAGGAAACCGGAGTACCCGGAGGAAACCCACGCAAACACGGGGAGAACATACAAACTCCTTGCAGATGGTGTCCTTGGTGGGATTTGAACCCAGGACCCCAGCGCTGCAAGGCTGCAGTGCTATCCACTGAGCCACCGTGCCTCAGTTCTCTAAGTTTTTGATTACCTTTAGGCCCTACCTTAGGGAAACCATCAATTCTTTGGTATAAAGCATTTTCTATGACTTCTATGGACCCATAGCATTCATCAAGTCTTTCCCACACCTTACGTAAGCCTGTGGCTGGATTCTTTATATTAATATCTCTTAGTCATTTGGCATGCTCAGCCGACTCGTTTCCAAGCCACTTTACTAGGAGATCTAATTCCTTGCTACAAAAAAGGTCCAGACCCTGAATGGCGTTCTGGAACGAGGCTCGCCATGACCTATAGTTCTCAGCTTTGTCAGTGAACTTTACAAGTCCCTTAATAACCAGTTCTCAGCGAGCAAAGAACTTTGCAAAGTCCATGGTGACTTGGTCGGTGCTGATACGAGCCGGTGTGTTATAGTCATGTCTAATGTGTGGTGTATCACCATACCTGTTGGACGCTTCAGACTTCGGATAGTCTGCATACCGTTCTGAAGCGAATGGTGTCCCTCTATGTCGGAATGGAGGTGGTACCTTCTGTTCTGTAGAACTGTAGTTGTGGTCGATGTCGATCTGTTGCATACTTTCTTGCTTACAGTACTGCAGTTCGGGATGGGATCTCTGGTAGTTGGTATAGGCTGATCGGTGTCGTGGATCAGGGTTGTCATCTTTTCTGGGATACTGGTGGACATACTCTGAGATGTGTTGGGTTGGATCCTGTTGCTCTACGTCTGGTCCAAGTACGTTGCTGTGTTCCTCAGATTTAGGATGCTCCACAACCTCTAGGAACTCTGCTTTGGCTATTGCCGCTGCAGCCTCCTTTTCTGCAATAAGTTTTTCCAGAGAGGCCTGCAGGCGTGCTTTCTCAGCTTCTTGTTCTGCTAGCAAGCATGTTCTTTCTGCTTGCAGGCATGCTATTTCTGCTTCTTGGTCTGCCTGCAAGCGTGTGCTTTCCGCTTCTTGATCTGCTTTTTTTTGCTTTAGTTGCATCTCCTGTGCAGCGAAGGAGGATTTTACTTTTGCAGCCTCAGCTTCTGCACGAGTGAGAGCAGAGAACTCTTTCAATGAAGACTTGTTAGAGCAGCTTGCTCGGGACCTTGTCCTGACTGAGGATGCCCGGGTCGCAGACATTGTATGCTCAGCTGCGGTTGCTGAGAACTTGGGCGGGAAATCTGAGTCTATGCGTGAACGGGTTCCCGCGTGGCGGGAAAGGTGTCGTGCTTGCTAGGTAGGGCTGCGCTCTTGTTTCCTACGGCTGTATGGCGGTTGCTGTAGTACCTGTATGCAGTGCAGTGTGGGTAGTAGCGGTCCCATGCAGTCTATTTAACTACCGTCTGTGGTCAGTGTGAGTTTTTACTGTTCTGCCTTCTTTCACGTAACGCTGTGAATATCTGGCATACAGCTAAACCCTCGTTCACATTTCCAATAAACAGACTGTAGGAGTTCTGTAGTCTTGATTTATTAGCTGGTAACATGACCTTAATAGAAGTATATGGAATAAATGGTGAATACAGGTAAAAACTATAACAAAAATGATAACAGTCAGTACAGAGTAAAGTACAGTGATAACATAGCATAACATCACATAAGATGCAGTCATCATAAGTATCTGGGGCAAAGGTCACCTGTAGCTGCTTCACACATACAGAATCATATTTATATAGGCAGAGCAGGGACAGCCCTCAGGTGTAAAATTACAATGTACAATTACATAGCCCACAGCCACAGTTCATTTGGAGCTTTTTGCAACTTGATGCAGAGGAGCAACTTGTTCACTGTATGGCTTTTTTAGCCATTGCTCACAAGCTGTAAAACAGGTTGACAGCACTCGAACTTACAAGAGTAGAAGACTAAGGGCAGAGAGTTAATGCAACACTGTGCCATGTTGCTGTTGGTGATGAGGTCATGTGTATTGGAAAGGAAATGCAGGAGGTGTAAAAGGAGGTGAATAATCACCACTATGTGGTGAAATAAAAGAGAGCCTAACTATATAGGCTTCACCACCTGTTCTGGTTATGGTGGTGCATCGTTGTCATGCAAACCATTGATTCCTATTGTTTTGAGAGTCATGTACTTCTCTTGTCTGTAATTGCCGTTCATGTCTTGATGGTGCAGTGTACGTTTGAGCTTAATGTCAAGTATAGAGAGCGTCACATATTCTCAAGCATGTGAGAGCACAGAGCTAGCACCTCATTTTGAGAAGTAATAGGGGCTGGGCATAATTTCTTGAAGAGCTGTGGAATCAACTAAGTGGTATGGTGGTGACTGAAGAAATGAGGCCAAGTGGGAGCCGGGTTGACACAGAAGCAGATGACTGGAAGCATATGCTTATTTCCTAGCTACTAAATTTGTGTAGTCAGTAGTCAGAGTAAGACAAGGAGTAGATGGCGATGATGATGACCCAAACAAGGTACTTTATATATGAGGATGTGGCACCATCCATGGTAACAGAAAAACAACCGCAAGGAAAAGGGTTAAAAGGATAGCTTCAGTCTTGCTCATGTGTTGGACAACTTGTTTTCCTACAGGAGTAGATGATTTAGCCCTATGTGTTGATGGAGGGATAAAGTTTTTATTCTATTTGATCCTGGAAATTCATGCCTTATATTCCTCATGAAAAACCTGCACATTGCAAAAACATAATTGTCCAGCTATGTGAAAAAAAATCCCAAACTTGAAATGCTATCACCATGACCAGAGTTGCTGCGCATCTTCCAGTAAGTGCCCTTGCAGAATCTTCAGCTCCCCAGCTGAAAACAAAAAAAAGAAGATCTGTCATTGGAATATCTTTTGACTGCTCGTGAGGACCTCTCTATACCAAATTCACCACCTTCTGTTTCTGATGACATCACCTCATGATCACTCAATATGATTCCAAAACTCAGATAACAGTTGACTCAGTGTGGGAAATTTCTTGTGCTCCTAGATAGAGGCCTGTGGTTAATCCTAGTAGGCTCAAGCCATATTCAATGATCCTAGTCACTCTATTCCTCCTGCCTTGTCAAGGCAGTCCTTTTCTAGTCCTACATGGAACGAACCCTAAACTTTCCCTATGGAGCCATATTCACCATGAGGATAATGGCTCTGTAGAGATTTTATTTGTACATATTGCCATTGGAATATTGCCATTACAACCCATTTTTCTTTTTTTTATCCTTTTGAATCCTCTCCTATGTAGAAACATACCTTTAATTATACATGGAAACTCCTGCTTAATATCCTGTCTTCAAGAGTAACCTTTTGTTTCCCCGCTAATATATAAATAATAATTAAACCACTTTTACTTTTCTGACGACAAATGGATTTTTCTAAAATGCATAAGGGTATGTGCACACATCATAGGCGCACCTGCAGACTTTCTAAGAGGGAGACGCTTGAGGACACAGGTTAGAAAAGCGTAGACCTAACTTTTTATATATAAGAGATTTTTTCATTTCTCACTTTTAAGTTCAAAGAAATGAGAAATGTTGTTACTCTTCGCAAGTGATGGTTTACTTCATTCAATTTTTCTCAAGTTTGCAGCTTGTCCAAGCACTACATCTGAACCATTACTGAATTACTCATGGAAGTGATTATCAGATGAAAATGTCCCTTAAGCCCCCCGTCACACATAGCGATCTCACTACCGAGATCGCTGAAACGTCACAGGTTTTGTGACATATCAGCGACCTTGCCAGCGATATCGCTGTATGTGACACGCAGCAGCGAGCGGGCCGCTGCTGTGAGGTCGCTGATGGTTACAAAACGATCAGGACCATTTTTTGCTGGTTGGTTTCCCACTGTGCAGCACGCATCGGCATCTTTGACAGTGGGAGACTAACGAGCGCCGACTCTGAGGCAGAGTACGCTGGTAACCAAGGTAAATATCGGGTAACCAAGCAAAGCACTTTGCTTAGTAACCCGATGTGTACCCTGGCTACATGTGCAAGGAGCCAGCGCTGGCAGCCTGAGAGCGGCATATGCTGCTCACCAGGGTACATATCGGGTGTCCAAGCAAAGTGCTTTGCTTAGTAACCCGATGTGTACCCTGGTTACCAAGCATAGCGTCATTCAACGGGTCGCTGGTGGCTGGTCGCTTGTGACTATGGTGATCTGCCTAATTGACAGCTCACCAGCGACCATGTAGCGACGCACCAACAATCCCTGCCAGGTCGGATTGCTGGTCGGATCGTTGGTGCGTCACTACATGTGACGGGACCCTTACTCTCATAAGCGGGCTTTAGACGCTACGATATATCAAACGATATGTCGTCAGGGTAACGTCATTAGTGACACACATTCGGCATCGTTTGACATATCGTAGCGTGTGACAGCTACGAGCGAGTATGAACGAGCAAAAATACTCACCTTATCGTTGCTTGTTGACACGTCGCTCATTTTCTATAAATCGAACATCCGGTTGTTCATTGTTCCCAAGGCAGCACACATCGCTCCATGTGACACCCCAGGAATGATGAAAACAGGTTACCTGCGTCCCGCCGGCAATGCGGAAGGAAGGAGGTGGGCGGGATGTTTACGTCCCGCTCATCTCCGCCCCTCCACTTCTATTGGCCGGCCGCTGTTTGACGTCGCTGTCACGCCAAACGTCCCTCCCCCTTCAGGAAGAGGATGTTCGCCGCCCACTGCGAGGTCGTTCGGGAGGTAAGTATGTGTGACAGGGGGTTACAAGGTTGTGCGACACGGGCAATAAATTGACCATGCCGCACAAACGATCGGTGCGGGTGCGATCGCAAATGCGATCACACGAGAAATTACAGCATGTAAAGCCGGATTTAGATTACTTAGTCTGAACAAGCTTTTGGCTAACAATAACCTTAAGTACAATAATCCGCCAATAGTTTTGCTTCTGCCTAAAACAATTAAAACGGTTCATTTGGTAAAGTGGATATGTCAGCTGCCTTTCTTAAATATTTGCATATCAAATTACTTATCAATGTTGATGCATGTATTCTTAGAACTGTGCATTGTACTCTTCTTCTGGTGTTACCAGTGAATTAGCATTTTTGATGTCAGTGCAGGTATGTTTCTTTGAACTATGTCATTGTCCATTAGCTCTAAAAAGTAAGCATCTATTGAAATGCAAAGTGTAAGCACTGAATGTATGGCATTTACTCAAGTCTGGAAGCTTACAGATGCTGAAACTCCAATTTTCACATAGTTATTTTTGTCAAATATTCATGTATACTTTCCTCACCATAAGAACCATACAGTGAAGTATTTGTATAGAAGTTGGGACTTGCCCACAACAGTGATCTCAAATACTATTTGCAGTTAAAGTTAGTATTCTTATAAAGCCTGACCTACAGCAGGTCCCATTTATTCATATCACAGACCTAGAATTCATAACTCAAACTTCAGCCCAGAACATTGTGTGTGCTGCCACCAAAGAGGCGCCTGCAGCTAAAAACCTAGGCAATCTGCTATAGGTGTCAGTCCAGAGTGATAAATGGTTTTGCGAAGTCCACTAGAGTGGAAGATGGTCTTTGCAGTAGCCGTTAATGCAATGAATTACAGAGAAGAACGTCAAGCAAAGTCTTCTTTTTTATGTCATCCATGTGCCCTATGGTGACAGGAGTTGTTCTAATGAATAAGGGGACTACAGAGGATTTGTTTCAAGCTATGTGTCATAATGTAGATGGAATTTTAAGTCATTAAGGGGTTAAAACCACAGAAAAAGCAATGTCCATGGAATTTATTTCAATTTTCATCAGGATAAAACTGTAAGTGCAGAAAAACATATATTTTACACAACTTCTGAAATTGGCTGGACATTATACTGTCATCAGCATTAATTATTACATCCTCTTTGAAAAATAAGATTTTAATCAATATGTCACTAAACACAAGGACAATTTCCCAAATTTTAACAAGACTGGGTCTCAAAAAACATTTCTTTATCACATAACATGAAATAAAGGTTAATAATATAACTTTCATGACAAGGTCTTCAGTTTTACTCAAATTAAATGCAAAAATGAATCCACCTGACTAAAATACTACAACAAGGAGCAAGAAAAGAGGAGTGCACCACAGTAGCCTATATATTACAATACTAATAAATAAGGGTGCAATAAAACCGCAAACCAGAATTTAAAGAGGAAAAAGATATTACACATAGGAAACAAGCACAACCAAAATGAAAAATAATACAAAACCTTTATTACAACTGCAATATAAAAACAATTAAAATGTATCACACTGCATGAAGCCCAATATCACAAAATCCTAATATATCTCTATATAAATATTATAGAAAATAGTAATGTAAATAGAGTCAATAGTCACAGGACTAATACAACCCTAAAATACGCAAGAAATTTGCAATATTTTAAAATAAACATAGCACTGTATGTAAACCCATGTTTGTACATGAAGTAGCATGGTATATAAAGGGAGGAAGAAAACAATGAGAACCAATTCAAGAGAACCTCCTGTTATGCAAAACACAGGTGACAGCAACAATCTGCCACTATGATAACAGCAAGTGCTAAAATGGATTAGGCTAGTTTCACACTTGCGCTATTTTGACGCAAAAGGAATCCGTCACTAATGTAGTACAGTTCATTTATTTACAGTGGAAGCGTGTTACTATGGCGCGTGTGTGTGTCATGCAGTACCCGCTTGTGTCCACACGATGTCGCGCTTCCACTGTAAATAAATTAACTGTACTACATTAGTGACGGATTCCGTTTGCGTCAAAATAGCGCAAGTGTGAGTGGGCCCTTAATCCCAAGGGCAAAACCCCACTGAGCAGCCAACAGAATATAAGCAGAGTAATCTCACATGCAATTGCACAGCAGACCAAGCCCAAGGTGTTAGCTAGAGCTGTGGAAAAACATAAAAAAAGGCCTGCAGATGATGCCTAGTCAGTAGCTCGGTGCCCAGGGGTAGTAATCCTGTGACAGGAGAAGGTTGGGGAGTGGGAGTGTAGGAGAACCCCACACATATCGCCGCTGCTGCGGCTTCGTCAGGGAAAGTGTCACACATCCGGATGTGTGAGCGGCGTTCCTTAATGAAGAGGTAATATTATTGTATGTCCTCTTTCTCTATATGTCCTAATATGTATTATTATTATTATTATTATTTATTTATAGAGCACCATTGATTCCATGGTGCTGTACTGAGAAGGGGGTTACATACAGAACACATATACAAGTTACAATAGATAGACTAGTACAGAGGGAAGAGGGCCCTGCCCTTGCAGGCCTTCATTCTAAAGGATTTTGGGGAGGAGATAGTAGGTGGGGTGGGGGGTTGGGTGGCAGCTCCGCACGGTGGTCGGGCGGCAGCTCCGCGCGGTGGTGGGGCGGCAGCTCCGCACGGTGGTGAAGCAGTGAGGTCATTGAAGGTTATAGGCATTTCCGAACAGATGAGTCTTTAGGTTCCGCTTGAAGTTTGCAAGTGTAGTAGATAATCTGACGTGTTGAGGCAGTGAGTTCCAGAAGACTGGGGATGTTCGGGAGAAGTCTTGGAGGCAGTTGCATGAGGAGCGAATGAGAGAGGAGGAGAGAAGGAGATCTTGGGAGGACCGGAGATTACGTTTTGGAGTGTAGCGAGAGATTAGTTCAGAGATATATGGAGGAGACAATTTGTGGATGGCTTTGTAAGTCAGTATTAGTAGTTTGAATTGGATACGATGGAAGATTGGGAGCCAGTGAAGGGACATGCAGAGGGGAGAAGCAGGGTGGTAGTGAGGCGAGAGGTGAATCAGTCGGGCAGCAGAATTAAGGATGGACTGGAGAGGGGCGAGCGTGTTAGCAGGGAGACCACAGAGGAGGATGTTGCAGTAGTCGAGGCGGGAGATTATGAGAGCATGCACTAGCATTTTTGTAGATTGAGAATTGAGGAAGGGACGGATTCTGGAAATATTTTTGAGTTGAAGACAACAGGAGGTGGTGAGGGATTGAATGTGTGGTATGAAGGACAAGGCAGAGTCAAAGGTCACTCCGAGGCACCGAACTTTGGGTGCTGGGGAGAGCGTGATGTTATTTATTGCAATAGATAGATCAGGTAGAGAGTGTAGGTGAGATGGAAGAAAGATGATCAGTTCAGTTTTGGCCACATTGAGCTTTAGGAAGCGAGAGGAGAAGAAGGAAGATATAGCAGATAGGCACTCTGGGATTCTGGACAGCAGAGATGTGACATCTGGGCCAGAGAGGTAGATCTGAGTGTCATCGGCATATAGGTGGTACTGGAAGCCATGGGACTTTATAAGTTGTCCCAGGCCAAATGTATAGATAGAAAAAAGTAATGGTCCCAGGACAAAGCCTTGAGGGACACCAACAGAGAGAGGACGGGATGAAGAGGTTGTGTGGGAGTGGGAGACACTAAAAGTGCGGTTGGAGAGGTATGAAGAGATCCAAGAGAGGGCGAGGTCTCTGACACCAAGGGAAGAGAGGATCTGTAGTAGGAGGGAGTGGTCAACAGTGTCAAAAGCTGAGGATAGGTCTAGAAGTAGGAGTATAGAGAAGTGGTTGTTAGTTTTGTCAGTAAGTAAGTAATTTGTGATTTTAGTCAGGGCAGTTTCAGTGGAATGATGTGGACGGAAGCCGGACTGTAGGTTGTCAAAGTGAGAGTTAAAGGAGAGGTGGGAGGAAATTTCAGCATGGACGTGCTGTTCCAAGAGTTTTGAGGCGAATGGGAGTAGTGATATGGGGCGATAGCTGGCAGCAGAGGTTGGGTCGAGGGAAGGTTTCTTTAGGATGGGTGTGACTATTGCATTTTTAAAGGCAGAAGGGAAGGTACCAGTTGTTAAAGATAGGTTGAAGAGATGGGTTAAGGCTGGAATTAGGATAGTGGTGAGGTTGGGGAGGAGGTGGGTTGGGATGGGATCAAGTGCGCAGGTGGTGAGTGCGCTTTTGAGAGAAGATGTGCAAGCTCTTCTTCAGTGATAGTGGAGAGGAAGTTTATGGGGGAGGAGCAGTGGTCTGTTATATGAAGGGGTTGTGGTGGTTGAGCAGAAAATACTTGCCTGGTTTGGTTGATCTTTTCTTTGAAATATGTGGCAAATTCTTCTGCGGAAATGAGGGAGGTTGGAGGGGGCATTGGTGGGCGAAGGAGGGAGTTGAAAGTATTGAATAACTGTTTGGGGTTGTGTGTTAAAGAGGATATGAGGTTTCTGAAGTATTCCTGTTTAGCCGAGGTAAGGGCCAAGCGAAATGTGTGAATTGCATTTTTGAATGCGGTGAAGTCTTCCTGGGAGTGCGTTTTCTTCCAGCGCCGCTCTGCAGCCCTAGACACTTGCCGCAGTTTTTTAGTGATGCTGTTGTGCCAGGGTTGTCTATTGATTTGTCTCACTCTGCCATGCACAAGAGGAGCAACTGAATCAATAGCTGATGTGAGAGTGGCGTTGTAGAAAGTGGTGGCGCTGTTTGTGTCGTGGACTGAAGATATGGAGGGCAGTGGTAGTATAGAGTCAGAAAGGGTGTGTATGTTGACGTGTGCGAGGTTTCTGCGAGGGTGTGATACGTGCTTGACAGGAGGGGCAGGTGAGGAGGACAGAGCAGAGAAGGTCAATAGATGGTGGTCAGATAAGGGGAGAGGGGAGGTAGTGAGGTTAGATAAAGAGCAGAGACGGGTGAAGATAAGGTCTAATGTGTGTCCATCTTTATGGGTGGCAGAGGTGGACCACTGAGATAGACCAAAAGATGAAGCAAGGGAGAGTAGTTTGGAGGCTGCTGACTGGCGGGTGTCAGTGGGGATGTTGAAGTCACCCATGATGATAGTGGGAATGTCAGCAGAGAGAAAGTGTAGAAGCCAGGCAGAGAACTGGTCGATAAAGGAAGTGGTAGGGCATGGGGGTCTGTATATGAAAGCCACTTGGAGGTTGGAAGGAGAATAGATGCGGACAGAGTGCACTTTAAAGGAAGGCAGGACAAGGGAGGGTAGAGGTGGGATTGGATTAAAGCTGCAGTTGTTAGAAAGAAGGAGGCCCACTCCCCCACCTTGTCTATTGCCAGGGCGAGGAGTGTGGGTGAAGTGAAGGCCATCGTAGCATAGTGCAGCAGGGGAGGCAGTGTTGGATGGTGTCAGCCATGTTTCAGTGATGCCCAGAAAGGATAGGTTGCTAGTGGTAAAGAGGTCGTGAATGATGTGCAGTTTGTTACAGACTGAACGGGCATTCCACAGTGCTCCAGAGAGAGTGGGCGGCGGAGTGGGTGAGAGGGGAATGGGTTTTATATTGGAGAGGTTGCGGTAGTTACTAGTAAGTGTGGAGCGATAGGGGGGTAGTAGAGAGGAGTGTCCCATCTGGGGGGGTCCAGGATTGGGAGATATGTCACCAGCAGTGAGGAGAGGTAGAGAAAGGGAGAGCAGGTGGGAGAAGGAGAGTACACGGCATGGTCTGCTTGTTATTAAGAGAGATCTGAGATTTAGGAGCAGGTCAGCAGATGAGGACAGGTGGGGAGGTAAAAGGGAAGGGGAGATGAATATTAGTTTGGTGAGTGCTGGCGTTTGGGGATAGCGAAGGAAAGTGAGGAGGAGTGGAGCAAAGACTGTGAGGGCATAGGTGAACATGGTGAGTTTAAGGTTTACATATGTGAATATGAAAAAGTGTAGAGGAAAAAATGCAAGTGACAGACACACAGTTAAGGTGGTAGCGCTCACCTTCTGGTCACTTCTGGGACATTTCTGGAATATTTCTGATTGCCCACTTAGAAAATCCCACTTATGAAATCACACAGACCATATGTACTGATAGTATTTAGTTTAATATATGGCTAATATGCAGTATGTATGCGGTAAATAGCAAATAGTGTCTTTGATTAAGAGAGATATATATCGTATACCGCATCAGTACTATTGACCTGGTGGATATATGTGCATTGTTACATCGAGTATATGAACCTCCTGAATAGCAAAAAAAATTTTTTGGGATTATATATGATGTAATACACAAAGTTTTTATTTCGGTCACACCTGAGTGTAGGTTATATATATGCATGGTTACACTTTTGGAATTATACTTAATATTGTTAATATTTTAATTTTCTTTCAATTTTTAGCATTTTATATATATATATATATATATATATATATATATATATATATATATATACATATATATATATATATATATATATATATTTTTTCCCACACTATATATATAGTGCTTAATAAGTAACCCAGTTAGTGAGTATTTTGCCTAACGAGCAAAGCTTGTAACTCAATTTACGAGCAAGCTTTGCTGTACAAGCAAAATACTCACCGCACACACTTCCGGTTCCGTACATCCACCACTCTCTAACCAGTTCTTGCAGTCCACACAAACACACACAAGCACGCACAAACACACACAAGCACGCACGCACACACACATATTATGCTCACCTTACCTTCCATTCCCTCGCCGGCCTCCTGGAACTTGCATGTATCGGGTAACCAAGGCGACCGATGCGGGACCCTCAGCTCCCAGCGCGCTGACATCAAAGGCAGGAGCCGCTTGCCTCTGATTGGCCAGTGCGCTGCCTTTGAGTAGCGGCTGACAGGGGAAGGTCCTCCCTCGTTGCTATGGTTGCCAATACACATGCTTTACCTGTGGACTACAAGACCCAGGAGGCCGGCGATGGAACGGAAGGTACACATTATGCTCACCTTCCTTCTGTTCCATCGTCGGCCTCATGGTTCTTGTAGTTCGCCGCTCCAGGATGTGTATTCGGTAGCCATCGGCGACGAAGGAGGAACTTCCCCTGTCAGGCGCTACTCAAAGGCAGCGCGCTGGCCAATCAGAGGCAAGCGGTTCCTGCCTTTGATGTCAGCGCGCTGGGATCTGAAGATACACAGCCTGTACCGGTGAACTACAAGATCCAGCAGGCCAGTGATGGAACGGAAGGTAAGGTGAGCACAATATGTGTTTGTGCATGTTTGTGCGTGTTTGTGTGTGTTTGTGTGTGTTTGTGCGTGATTGAACGTGTGTGGAATGGCAAAATAGGGGACCAAGATGGAGATGTAACAAGTTGTGGAACGAATTGTTTGCATATATATATATATATATATATATATATATATATGCAAACATTTTTTTTTTTTTTTATTTTTGCACACATTTACAATTTTTCTGATGTTACTCACATGTGACTTCTTAGGTATGTCCCATTATATCAGGTAGTTTATAAGGCACGTAGGTTTTTTTTATAATCTATTATTTTATAATCTTTTTTTTTTTACGACTTGGTTCGGGTCTGATATACATTAAAATATTTATCATAATATATTTGTTACAATTTGGCTATACTATTTCCACAGATGCACTTTTCTACACCAGTGGATAAATTGAATTACTTGCACTTGCACTTTTTGTTCCATTTTTAATACACATTGATTTTCACTTTTAGGTTCTGTGCTATTTATATGGGTAATTTCTAGGTGTATTATTGTCTTTAGTGATTTTTAATATGTTTAAATGTACAAATGATATTTTTTGAAAGTGGATCATGTCTTTTTTACAATCCTGTTCACATCTGATTCCCGCACCCCGCTCCTGTTTTTTGTTTTGTTTTGTTTTGTACTGTTATGTAATTCTGACTTGTGATTATAGTTCTCTGATTTCCTGGTATTAAATCTTTATATATACTAATAAAATTATTTATTACATTAATTTGACCTTTTGTGTTATTTTAAGCTGCTATTCAGTCAAAAAGGCCATGAAATAATCAAGCTACAGCTTGACCCCAAAGAAGATTGCTCCAGGATAAGCACATTATCTTAGCTGCAAGAACACATGCACTGGTTGCAGACACTGAGATGGCAACTTGAACAGAAGTTCCAGGAAATGAGCCATTCCAACATAACTTCAGGGTGCAGGGTGCACGACATCGCTGTAACGTCACCGGTTTTGTGACGCAATAGCGATGTTGTTTGCGATGTTGCAGTGTGTGAAACCTATCAGCGACCTGGCCCCTGCTGTGAAGTTGTAATCGTTACAAATCGTTCAGGACCATTCCTAGGTCCTTTGTTTCCCACTGTGCAGCATGAAGTTTCAGTGTGTGAAGACTTTGCAGCGACTTTGTTAGCAACTTCCCTTTCAAAAGGCTGCTTATCAACGTCCCCAAACAACCAGCTAGGTCGCTCTGCAGGTCCGGATCGCTGTTGAGTTGTTGGCCAGGTTTGCCTGTTTGAACGCTCTCCAGAGACTTAGCAGAGACTTAGGGAGGTTGCTATTGCGTCACCAAACCGGTGACGTTACAGCGATGTCCTTTGCGATGTTGCAGTGTGTAAACCCAGCTTAAAGGAGGGAGGTATGTAAGGAAAATAAGGATCTCTAAAGCTTACATAAGTAAACATTGCAATCTAGTGACCAGAAAATGTGAGAACAGTCGAAACTACAAAGCGAATAGTCAGTTTCTTAAAGAGAAAAGATAAGAAGACACGCCAGGTCAGGTGACAATTAGGTCGCAGTTACTAAATACAAAAAGGCCTGGCTGGGCCAAGAAGAGGAGGAGTTGATGTCAGAAATAATAATAATAATAATAATAATAATAATAATAATAATTTATTCATTTATATAGCGCTTTACATACATCAGCAATACTATCCCCACTGGGGCTCACAATCTAAGGTCCCTATCAGTATATTTTTGAAATGTGGGAGGAAACCGGAGCGCCCAGAGGAAACCCATGCAAAAACGGGGATAACATACAAACTCCTTGTAGATAGTGAAACTGCACCAGGAGGATTGGTGACCAGAGCTAAGAAGATTGGTCAATAAAAATAATGACCAGTGCCAGTAGAAGACCATGACCTTCATCAATGGAAGACCATGACCTGCACCAGTATAATACCATGGCCTGCGGAAGTAGAAGACCGAGACTTGCACCTATAGAAGACCGTAACTCGCACCAATGCAATACACATGATCAGTGCCAGTAGAAGATTTTGATCCAAACTAGGCCTGAAAGATTACCCGACAGTAGCAGATATTGTATTGAGTGAGGACTTAAGCCGTGATTCAGAGCATGAAGGCAGTGAGCAAGTGGAGGGTGTTCCCAGATCCCCCAATTTTGACTTGCGGTCTTGCGATTAGCATCCCTGACCCTGTTAGGGCCTGTACATTGTATACCATTGTCTAGTATATAGACCATAATAACAAATAGTGACACTGATGTTTATCTGCTAGAGGAATCTAGAGTATGATAACGCAGATGGTGACCATTAGTGGTAAGGATAACACTGTGTGATAATACTGTGAAAAGAATACTGTGATTGCATTCCGTATACTTGTGCTTTTGACATATCCATTGTGAAATAATTTCATTTACTACCGTTACTTGTGCTATATCAATATCTCACATTTAAAGTGCTAATACTTGATTTGTACATAGTTAATAATCAGACACCACTGCCTCCTCATTGTCTGTGAGTCGCCCACCACAGCGCTGCAGCATGACACTGCGGGGACGGCTCTTGGGGGATACGTTCTGTCCACCGGTCAGTCAGGTTTTCTTTATATGAAGTCGTGATGCCACTCTCGGTAGTTGCGGTCAGGGATGGGTGACCGCCACTGCAGTTTAACGAGCGTCTGGGGCTCATGGTATTGCAGTCGGGTGGTGCAGCCTCCCGAGAGTGAGGCTGGCCCCAGGGGCTCGGGTGTATATGCGTGGAACCACAGATCGCAGAATGACTCAAA
The DNA here is from genome assembly GCF_048569485.1 of Anomaloglossus baeobatrachus. Classification (NCBI taxonomy): domain Eukaryota; kingdom Metazoa; phylum Chordata; class Amphibia; order Anura; family Aromobatidae; genus Anomaloglossus; species Anomaloglossus baeobatrachus. The sequence goes on along the minus strand of NC_134353.1, from coordinate 270,923,379 downwards.
CACAGTCCAGAAAGTCTTTTAACTTGCTTACTCACTTTTGGTTGTTTCTGTGAGATGCCCGGGAGATACTGTGATAACCAGGTGGAACCAGGAATTCCTGCAGGACATTCTGAGGGTAGCTATCAACTCGCCTTCCTTAAACTCCTTTTGTTTGGGAGAACCCCTTACTTGTAGTATGGTTGGATTCCTCCAGGGAAGCTGTTTCTGACTCCACTCTCCTCCCTGGCCCGTCTGCCGGCAGCGTAGACCTTGGTGAGATGGCTTCTGGCCCTGTCCCCTTGTGGGTCCCCTTGTTGCTGCTTGGGCTTGGACTCTGTGTTTCTGGTGAGGTACTGCAAGTACCCTCACAGGCAGGTTGAGAAACTCCAGATGATTAGATTTCTGCTCTGGGGACCTGTATCCCCGTGCGTACCGGAATACCAGCGGTTCCCATACTCGGCCACCTCTCTGTAGGTGTCTTTCAGGCTGACCCACAGGTACCCGTTCTCCCTCGTTAACAGCTACCACACTCTGCAGGGTCTGGCTAGCATGGGTGTACGTCTGCTCCCTTCCACACTCCTGAACACTCTGCCCCAGACTATTTTCTCCTCCTCCTTTTCCTGTCTCTCTTCCAGCCTCTCCTCTACACCCCTTGCAGGGAATTGAAAGTTAACCTCTTCAGGGCTACCCAAGGGTCCCTCCTAATGGTGTGGGAGACCTGGTTGCTAGGTGTTTGTATGTCCACACCTCATCCTGGCCTGTGGATATTACCTGGAAGCACTGCCTCAGCATGGGTGCAATACTCTGTGGTGCCTGACCAAGTCAGAGGGGCCACATCTGCATCATGGCATACCATCACCTGCTTGCACATGTAATGTGCAGAAATGAGTGAGTATAATTTCTGTCAAATTACAAATAGGAGTTGTAAAGTAAACATAAAAATGTAAATCTTTTACATCTTGAGGCCTTAGCTCATTTTGTATCTCTGTATTTTGTAGAAAAGTGATATTATTAATGTGACACACTTCACAGTTTTAAACTTTGCTTGATTGTGATGAGAAAAGATGGAGGTCTACATTTAAAGACCAGAGAAATGTTAAATCTGATAAGCTTTCATAGACAATTAAAGTCTATTAACATTTAGCAATGACCTAATTTTAATCTTTATAATACATAGAAAATTGCCTCTTCAAATTTGTGGATTTTCTGAAAATAAATGAATTTGAAGATTAATACGCTAATCCTTACTTAAAGATAAGCGGTTCTGCAGCCAAGATATCTGGATGCATTACACACAGAGACTGCTTTTATTTGTTGATTAAACTGTATAAAAGCACCAGGAGTTCTGACCTGCAGGAAAAAAAGAAATCATATAAAGGATGCTGCCATACTTTTTTATGTACTGACATGAGAGTATGAAATGTGCAGTCTATACATTTACAATCAAAACTATTTAACCTCCTTTTCAAATTGCGTTTATTGACAAAATGTAAAAATGTTTTGCTGTTTGCAATAAAGTAAGGAAACAAGAATAATTTAAAAATCATAACACATAACAACAAGTGGTTTCTCCAAATTTAAAAGGTGTATCTTGGACTTTGAAAAAAATAAAGTGCCTAAGTACTAACAGTCAAAAAGTTGTTACCTATCCGCTTTGATGTGTCTGCCGTCATTTTTCGCCAGCACATATTGGTTACAGACCACTTTTGCCAACAAGTCAGCTGCTTCCACCGATGTTGTGTCAACAAACCTGTGGCTTTTCATCTGCTCTTCCCTGTAGACTGGGCTGGACAGCTGATGTCTTGCTGATTGATAGCCATTTCCCCCAGTTAGGCAGTGTGTAGTCAGCTGTCAATCAGCATAATGGCTGTCCTACCCCATCTTCAGAAAAGAGCGGAAAAGAAGCCACCATTCTCTATATGAAAGAAAAAGAGCGTATCTGATGTACGGGATCCCGCATATCCCATATATTAGGTACTCTCTTTTACTTTCACTCCAGCATGCACTGTTTCCGTACCTAGGTGATCCCAGCAGCAGATGGCACCCTCCCTCTCCCTCTTTTTTCACTTTGTACATGAAGCCACTGTATTGCCAACAACACCGATGTGTGAAAACACTGTGCCGGCAAAGAACGGTGCCTGGCAAAAAACAGGCAGGTAGCTAGAAACTTCCTGCCTGTTAGTGCTACTACTTTCGGTGTGATTTTGGCCAGCTTGGCTGGACTTCTCAGCACTAAGTGTACACTAGTCAGACTAATTAAAATATGTAGATTACAACTCTGATTTTACCATTATGCTGGAAACTTAACATTGTGTTTGCCAGACATAAGTGTTACGTGATAAATGCAGAGCTGTAATTAGTTAATATGAGTAAATACTGCTGTCAGTCCCATTGGTGTAGGAACACAGTATGTATTGTGCTGTAACTATGCACATAGGATCACTCAACATATACAGTATATGATGAAAAAAATTCAAGGCTGATAACCAAATTAAGATTTTCCACCTCTTAAAGCAATTAACTACAAAAGATATGCAAATTGGGATTCTGATCTGGCATAAATCCTAAGTCATATGCAAAGGATTGTTAAAAATCCACTTTTGACTTCTAGGATCGCTACTTCCAATTGGTGGCGCTGCGCTAGAGTTTGTCTCCTTTCCTCGAGAGACAATCTACAAAAGATTTAAATCTTACTCCAGAATTGGTCATTCTTTCCATAGGGTTAAAAGAATACGAGAAAAAATATAGATATATTGTCTGTCACATTTTCTTAGCTAATAAGAATTTATTAGCAGCCAACTGGAGAGAAGAAAGAATACCATCTATTTCAGAAATTACGGACAGGGTTTCAGCTCATAATTTATATGAGTATAATATTGCGTTAAAAGAAAAAAAACTATCAACAATATAAAATAAGATGGTCTCTTTGGTCCCAGAAGTACATGCCAAACCTTGTTTTGACTTAGTTCCTTGACATTCTCTAAATAATAAGAATGTAATATGTTATTTCCAAATGCGTTTATTCACTGTGCTAAATGAATATAAGAGTTTATAATCTTGCTTGACTTTGAAACTTAATGAATTGACTCCTTCCCTTTCACCTCCCCCTTTATATTCCCTAACCCCTTCCATTCCCACTTCCCCTCCAATACCCCTTCCCCATCCACTCTTAGCCTACCCTTTCTTCCCTTCCTCTTCCCCTTCCTTCAACATTTTTAAGAATGCATTTTAAATACTTCAATTACCCCCACCCCTATTATTGTAAAACCCTTAAAATTTAATAAAGTATACAAATTAAGATTTTCCATGGTTCCAAATATTTCAGACTAGAGCCTGAATGACACACACATATAAAAACAACATATAGATGATTGACAATATAAACTGAAGCTATGCGACTTCTTTAGATCCAGACAGTGCTATGTACTGTAATATCTCTCTTAGTGCAAACATTACATCAATGAATTATAACTGAATAAAATACAAATACATGGAGTATACATGGTCAATCGTACATCATATTCTTTATATTTTTCATTAATATATAAGGATTTTATTGCTCGCATCAATGGACTATAAGCTATAAATAAAGTTGGTGCATTCATGTTAGTGAAATATTCTACATTTGTCTTGCTCCTCTTATAGTTTCTGTCAGAATGAGCTTGTCGAGCTCTTGTCAGGGAAAAAATGTATCTCAGCAGTAACGTAAATGATTTAGAATTTGTACTGGAAGGCCATCAAGAGGATAGATAAAGTTAGATTATACATACACACAACAATCTCATAACGTCCCCACATTTATTTAGTTTGTGGGATATCGAGACTTGTGACCTTCCCATCGCAAGGTTGGTGCAACATTTCAGCGATGATTATTTGTAGTTGTTCTCAGCAACTATAAAGCATGTTAACCAAGCAGCAATTTTATCTTCAAACAAGCAATCACACTTCCCGCTGAAACTTTTCCAAGGACCGCTTGTCAAATATCTTTTTTTCCGAGATAAAAAGACATAATAAAGTTGTGCGACAAGACATCAGAGGCAGTTTATGATGGGAGTAGCGATATTTAATCACTCGCTGAGCTTCAACAGAGATTACTTTGGGATGCTAGTTTCACAAGCACAAAAAGGAAAAAAAAAGAGATATCTGATGAGATTGCAAACATACTGAATTGCTGCCAACTGGGGCCTTCACATAAGAAATGATTACAAAACATAAGCTGTTTTTTATGCTCGCTTTGATCGGTTGTCCTGTGTCCGTATATGACTATTTCTTGCTATATCCATATAATCTTTTTTTTTTCAACCTTAAATCAAATTGATATCTTGCATTGTTTAACAATTAAAAAAAAGACATCTTAAAGACAAGACATTTTATACTATTCTGAGACTGAAAACGGACACAATTATGACAGACACGATATTGTGCTCTTTGGAATTGTCCACCTAGCAATGTATGGGATTACAGAGCTCCTAGGGCATGACCTACCCAAGAAAGTTTAATCGGGCATTGATGATCTAAAAATGTCTCAAGATTTCACAATACAAACTGCATATATACATACATTAATAAATATTTTTTTTAGAACTGATAAGAATGGAGTTCTTACTTAAGATAATAAATGTCAGAATACCTGTAACATGAGCTGGATGCCAATGTTTTTTAATAGGTTTAAAGGGAATAAACCAGCAGTATTTTCACACATAAAGTAAAAGCAGTGCCATATTAGCTCTAGCATGGTGAATCATATCATACCTTCAGTTTCTAGACTGGATGTTTGATTGCTGAAAAGAAAACATTCTCAAAGTTCCAGTAATGAGTGCATTTCTTGATTGCATTGTGCAGCAGAGTGAGACTATGTGGGTTGAGTTATGTGTATATATAATCCTCCCCCTGCATATTCCTGGCTTGCCCCCTTTTCTTTATTTAAATTTTGCACAGCACCCCCCTTTCTGATGTTGGCGGCACTTGCACATTACTATTGTGATGTTTTCTTCATTAAAATGCTTCTTCAGTCAGCACATGTGTGTACCATGATCTCTGGAACTATTTTATTGAAGACACTGTGGAGATGAGTATGAGCGGCAGGGGCGCATGCGCAGATGAAAAAACCTCAATCTACGCATGCGCTGATACCGGTCATAGTAGTCTCCAAAGTTTCTTCAATAAAATGGTGTCAGAGATCACAGTACACACATGTGCTGACTCCGGCACCATTTTAATGAAGACAACATCACAATAGCAAAGCTCACAAGCCAAGAACATCAGCAATTAAAATGGGGAAAGTTGGGAGGATGCAGGAGGAGCAATATATTCAGAGGACCCGACCCACAAAAGTCCGTGCAGCTCCACATGTCAATCAAGCAATACACACATTTCTGGCTCTTTGAAAGAAAAAAAAAAAATCGTCAATCAAACATACAATCTGGAAACTGAATATATGATTTGATTCACCATCCTAGTGCCTCCGCCTTTACTTTATATGGGAAAATCCTGCTGGATGGTTCCCCTACTCTGACAACCTCTTTATAAATACTGTATCCTCAAGTGTAAAATAAAAATCACAGATACCCCCCTCCCACATGTCCAAGTTAGGAGAGCTGCAGCCCTTTGGTAGCCATGGGCTGCAGCTCTAATGGGGCATAATAATGTCATGTGAGTGCATGGAGACAAGACACAAACATTGCTGAAATGAGCTTGTTGTAAATGAGTGATCTGTTATTTTTATTTTACACTGGACAGTGTTTAAGATAGGGTTGTCCAAATAATGGTCAACTCTTTAAAGGTTGCATTCTGAAATCTGGTTACAGATCAACTTTAAAAAATATTCATTCCTATTCCCATAAGGTTTTCATAAAAATAGTAGTTATATTTTAATTCCATATATATAATATAATATTTTGGCAATCAAGAGCTAAGTTAGGAAGGCGTCAAGTAGGGACGGACTGGGATTCCGGGAATGCCATAGCATTGGAAAGTACATAGGCCCATGCAGTCCTCTTCCCTACTGAGTAATATTAGTAATCTTTACTTAGAATTAGTAATATTATCCTGCCTGGAATAATTAAAGATTTACTACCAGATGTAGATTTGTAATAATACTGCTGTATAGGCTTTAATAATAATAATAATAATAATAATAATAATAGTAATAATAATAATAATAATAATAATAATAATTCAATATAACAGATACATCAGTTACCGTCAGACCATAACCAAATGTTTCCAGCATATATACAGTAGTGATAAGAGCGCCATACTGATCATTAGCCAAAACCACTGTACTAGGACTGATATTACCACCATACAGTGAACATATAATGGTAAAATAATTTCTACACCAGTGCTCTGCAGACCATACATGTGAATCCTGTATAGGTTGTTACCAGTGACGATCTCGATGATTGTTGTCATTCATGTTCCCTTTTCTTTCCATTCGGCCCAGACCGCCCTGACATTTTCTTCCATCCGTAACTCATTCCTGTAGAACACAAAGACATCTTTGGCTTAAAGCTTTTCCAGAACACTCCTTATGTTCCAGAACATTTACAGAAAACCTATAGTGCTACCACAAATTCCCCTCAACAGTAGTTGTTCTACCTTGACTACACAACAGCAAAACCAGTCTACTATAGACCAAGAAAAAGACTGTATCCTGATGTCTGTGCAGTTTTGCAGTTTATTGAACATTTATTAAAATATTCAGTGAAATTAGAAGCAATGAAAAAACAAAGAATCAGCAGATTTGACAAATGGCCAAACAGAATATAAACAACATGTGCTAAATCAGCTTGTTATCTATCCAGTCTAATAAACGCGTGTGGGGTGCTGCATGCGTGCCATCTTTTGCTAAGTGCCAACGTTGCTAAGTGCTGGGCAGTTACTTCAATGGCATTGGACTAACATGCATCTTCTCTCTCTTTACACAGGTATATATCTCTGCTTGCTGAAGTGTAATGTCTGCTCCCCTCTGTTGCTGAATTCACTTTCCTTGTATATATCTCTGCTTGCTGAAGTGTAATGTCTGCTCCCCTCTGTTGCTGAATTCACTTTCCTGGTATATATCTCTGCTTGCTGAAGTGTAATGTCTGCTCCCCTCTGTTGCTGAATTCACTTTCCTGGTATATATCTCTGCTTGCTGAAGTGTAATGTCTGCTCCCCTCTGTTGCTGAATTCACTTTCCTGGTATATATCTCTGCTTGCTGTGACATTTGCTATATCATTTTAACATTATGTTTAATACTCACTGATGTATGACTGTATCTTCCTCTTTGTAAATCTTATCTGATGGTGGAAGGTGTGAATCTGTGTAGACTAGAGTCCGGGTGGGGGGTCAAATGTTCTGTTTCCTTTGATTCCTTAATCATTCCCTGGTGTGATCAGCATTTGTTAATTTTCCTTAACAAGCTGAGCTCCCATAATCCCCCTCACCTACTCCTCTAGTATGCCCTATATATCTGGGGCTGTTCTAAGGGGTGCACGCATGTGGGGTGCTGCATGCGTGCCATCTTTTGCTAAGTGCCAACGTTGCTACATGCTGGGAAGTTACTTCAATGGCAGTTAGTCAGGGCAGGAGTCAGGTAAACTGATCTTTGATACTCTGTTTCCACCATGACTATTATTTCCATCTCTATCATCCTATTTGCCTTCACTGTCCACTTTCACTGCCCCATCCCCCCTCAATCCCCACTCATCCAAATCAGTCCCTCTCTCCTCCCTTCTATGTACAGCTCCCAGGCTCTTTTCACCTACCCGAATAACCTCAATCCTTCATGCTCCAGGGTATCACACAAAAAGACATGCCACACGTCCAAAAACCATCTGACCTTTCTCCTTCTACTCCTACATCTATCAGGTGATATCTCTCCTAATCCCGGTCCACCCCATGCTAACTTTACCCCCTCCCCCACCTCCCATAGAAACCCTGATAATATTATTAACATTCCCTGTACACCCTCACTTCCCTCTTTTAACTGTGCTCTCTGGAATCCACGGTCTGTATGTAACAAGCTTCCTTACATCCACAATTACTTTCTGAATAACTCTCTTAACTTACTAGGCCTCACTGAAACCTGGATTCAGGATTCTGACACTACTTCCCCTGCTGCCATCTCTCACGGTGGTTTACACTTTTCCCATTCACCAAGATCTGGAAACAGACATGGTGGTGGAGTCGGCTTACTCCTGTCCCCACAGTGCACTTTCCAGGTCATCCCCCCAGCTACATCACTCTCATTCCCATCCTTTGAGGTTCACAGCATCAGGCTCTTCCATCCCCTTCCCCTCAGAGTAGCTGTCATATACCGTCCACCAGGCTCACCCACCCAGTTCCTAGACCACTTTTCAGCCTGGCTGCCACACTTCATGTCCTCTGAACTGCCAACCCTTATCCTAGGAGACTTTAACATCCCCATGAACAGCCCCTCCTCCCCATCTGCATCCCAGCTTCTATCTCTCACCACCTCCCTTGGCCTCTCACAGCTCTCATCCTCTGAGACACATGAAGATGGTAACACCATTGACCTGGTCTTTTTCCGCCTCTGCTCAATCTCTCACTTTGACAACTCACCTCTTCCCCTCTCTTTGACCTCAACATCCTCTCCTTCAAGCTCACAAACCCTCGTTCGCCCCAGCACACTCCCACCTATCACACATTCAGAAACCTACAGGCCATTGACTCTCAAACACTTACAGACTCTCTACATTTATCATTATCCCCTATCTCCTCACTTTCCTGTCCTAATCTGGCTGTAAAGCACTACAATGACACACTCAGAAGCACCCTGGACCAAGTAGCACCCCTCACCCTCAGAACCTCCAAACACCGAGTAAAACAACCTTGGCTCACATCACAAACTCGATTTCTCCAGCGATGCTCTAGGAGTGCCGAGCGCCTATGGAGGAAATCCCGCACACCAGAAAACTTCATCCACTACAAGTTCATGTTAAGGACCTACAACTCTTCCCTTCACCTCGCCAAACAGACCTACTTCACCACCCTTATCTCCTCACTATCCAACAATCCAAAAAAGCTCTTTGACACCTTTCACTCCCTCCTCAGTCCCAAAGCACAGACCCCTATCACAGACCTTCATGCTGACGACCTGGCCTCGTATTTCACAGAGAAAATAGAAAACATCCGCCAAGAGATCAGCTCCCAGCCACCAAGCTTTGTGAATCCCATCCCTCCCCATATCCCATCCAGCTCACTTTCCACATTTGACCCAGTCACAGAGGAGGAAGTCTCCAGGCTCCTCTCTTCTTCTCGTCCTACCACTTGCCCTACTGATCCCTTTCCCTCACACCTACTCCAGACACTCTCTCCGGTTGTCACCACTCACCTAACTAAAATCTTCAATCTCTCTCTCTCGTCTGGTATCTTCCCCTGTTCCCTCAAACACTCTATCATTACTCCATTATTAAAAAAACCTTCCCTTGATCCGTCCTGCACAAGCAACTACAGACCAGTCTCCAATCTCTCCTTCATCTCTAAACTCTTGGAACGCCTGGTCTACTCTCGTCTCACCCACTACCTTTCCACTCACTCTCTTCCAGATCCTTTACAGTCTGGCTTCCGCCCTTTATACTCAACAGAAACTGCCCTTGTCAAAGTGACTAATGACCTATTGACAGCAAAACGTAATGGTGACCACTCTCTGCTTATCCTTCTTGACCTCTCTGCCGCCTTCGACACTGTTGACCACCATCTCCTTCTCTCTATGCTCCATTCTATCGGCCTAAAGGACACTGTTCTTTCCTGGTTCTCTTCCTATCTTTCTGGCCGCTCATTCAGCGTATCATTTGCTGGCTCCACATCTTCTCCTCTTCCTCTCACTGTTTGGGTTCCTCAAGGTTCAGTCCTTGGCCCTCTTCTTTTCTCCCTCTACACTGCCCCAATTGGAATGACCATCAGCAGATTTGGTTTTCAGTACCATCTTTATGCTGATGACACACAGCTGTACACCTCATCCCCTGAGCTCACCCCCGCTGTACTACAGAACACAAGTGACTGCCTGACTGCAGTTTGCAATATCATGTCTGCTCTCTATCTGAAACTGAACCTTTCCAAAACTGAACTTCTGCTTTTCCCTCCATCTCCCAACTTTCCTAAACCTGACATCTCCCTCTCTGTGTGTGGCATAACGATGAGTCCTAGGCTGCAGGCCCGCTGTCTGGGTGTTATACTTGACACTGATCTTTCCTTCACTTCCCACATACAATCTCTTGCCCGCACCTGCCGTTTGCACCTCAAGAACATCTCTAGAATCCGCCCCTTTCTCACAATGGAAACAACAAAAACCCTCACCGTGGCCCTGATCCACTCTCGCCTTGACTACTGTAACTCTCTATTAACCCTGCTGTACTGTTCGGGTCAATATGACCCGAAATGATTTTTGAGACCCTGCAGATTTTTTTTAATGAGGATTTGAAACTAGTGGTTCCTTGACTTCTCCTCATTTGTGGAGCTCTACATTTTTTTTTTGTTTTTTTTGTTTTTTTTTGTTTACTTTTTGCTACACGCTGATTGTTACACTTGTACTGTTCGGGTCAATATGACCCGATAGCATTTTATACTGTTCTACAGGTCTCTGATTATTTCTGACTGCAAAAGTTATGTTTTGTTATGTGTACTTCATCTCAAAATGGTGTATACAGGAAAAACCCCTGATGAAAGACCTGAAAAAAATCATGGTATGCGTGTTGTTCTAGATTTGACTCATGGACTAAAAGGACAAAATGTCACATGTGACAACTTTTTTACATCCTATCAACTAGGCCAGATGTTGAAGAAAAAACAACTTACCATGCTGGGTACTATGAGAAAAAACAAACCTGAACTACCGCAAGGTATCCTTAGCAAGAGAGAGGTGTACAGTTCTACTTTTTATTTTTCTGGAAATACAACTGTTGTTTCTTATGTTCCAAAAAAACCCAAACAGGTAATTCTAATGAGCACAATGCACCATGACAATGCCGTAAGTGATAGAGAAGACAGAAAACCTGACATTATTTGGATTATAATGCCACAAAGGGAGCAGTTGATACTTTAGACCAAGCAATATCAACATATACATGCAAACGCAAAACCAATCCAAGACTTCTTCCGAGCTGCACCAAACCTCTGGAACGCTCTACCCCAAGAAGTTAGGACAAATCACAACTTACTCAGCTTCAGATGCTCCCTAAAAACGCATCTTTTTAGGGCGGCCTATCATACTCCCTAGCCAAACTAATTTCACCTAATCCCTCTACAACTTCTCAGAACATAACCCCACGTCAAACTCAATGGCACCCAAATGCATCTCAAGGCTCTGGCCAACTGGTCCAGGAAGCCATTATCTATCCCTCATGAGATGGCTGGATTGTCATTATAAATAAGCACTTGTACCTTGCCCCTCCCCCCATTTCATTGTAGATTGTAAGCTCTCACGAGCAGGGTTGCCATTTTTCCCTTTAAATATTGTATCTTCTATAATTGTTACTTGTTTGTATATGTTTATGTATATGATATGGATATGTATATGAGCCTCCTGAATTGTAAAGCGCTGCAGAATATGTTGGCGCAATAGAAATAAAGATTATTATTATTATTATTATTATTATTATTATTAAATGCAGCTGTATAAGCAAGGGCCAGAGACTAGAGTATCTGATGGCTGCAAACAGGTACTACATAATTCTCCTGATCAACGATCCTATTGTGAAGCCCCACAGGTGCGGTGTAGCGGTGCATTACCTTTAGGGACTCCACGTGATGGGACGGTTCTGGTCAAAGGTAGGGAACCTTCTTGGGATTGTCGTGACGCCACTCTCAGAATTGCGGTCAGTGGAGACCGCCACTGCAGATGAAAGGATGCCTGGGGCTGATGGTGGGTGCAGTCAGTTGTAATAGCCTCCTGAGAGTGAGGCAAGCCCCAGGGCCCGGCGTAGGAGTGTGGAACCACAAGACGCAGAATCACTCAACACAAGCAGAATGTCTTTCAGGGGTTTTACTCACTGTTGATGGCAGGGTGAGTAACCCGGGCGTAGCTGGGATGAACCAGGCTGGAACCAGGTGTCCTTCCGGCTGACTGGTGAGGGTGGCTACTGACTCGCCTTCCTTAGCCCTTTGGTGGTTTGTGGTAACCCCAACTTGCAGTCCCTACGGGGGTCACCCAGGGAAGTTACTGCTCCCCTCGTTTCGGCCCGTTTGCTTGTAGCCTGGACCAGGTCACTCCGGCTGCTTGCCTCCTGTGAGCTATGGGCCCTCACTCTGCTATGTGGCTGCGGACTCTGTGGTGTTGTCTTGGGGGTTTGAAGTGCCCCCTCAGGCAGGTTTGGCAGAAGAAAGGTGGATCTATCTCTGCACTGGGACTTGTTACCCGTTTGGGCCTAGTTACTCCCTGGCAGTCCCATTACTTTGCCACCCCGTTGCTCTCTCTAGCTTTGGGTGGATTTTGGGCGGCACTACCAGGTGACCGGTCTCCCCCGTCAGTAGTCACTGCGCGGACGCTGTTAGACTGCAACAGCTCCAGGATCTGCTTCTGCTCTCCCTGAGCTGCGCACTGTGGGTTCTGCATGTCTGCTCCTGTCTGAGCGCCACTTCCATGCTCCTCACTCCTCTACACTCTGCTCCAGATTGTTTGTTCCTCCTACTCTTCCTCTTTCCCCACTCGTGCCTGCCTACGCCACCTAGCAACCAGGCTCTCTCCCACACCAATTGAGTGGACATGGAGGCCACGCCCCCTCCTGGAAGTCTCAGGAGTCCTCCCAAAGGTATATGTGTGAGGCCTGATTACTATGCGCCTGTGTAGTCACACCTCGGTCAGCCTTCTGGATTACCTGTATTGTACTGCCCCCAGCATGGGTGCAGTACTCAGTGGTGCCTGACCAGGTCAGGGGCGCCACACTATCATAAATGGGGATACAATGGTGGATGTCCTCTGTACCTCAGTACAGTAGGAAAAAGGTCTCCCTCTTTCCACAATGCACCACTATAGAGAAAGGTGGGAGTAGGAGAGGAAAAAAACTAATCCTGAGAAACAAATGTGGCCACTAGATAGACCCTGTGTACTGCACACAAAACTCAGTAAATAAACATCAAACCTAAGGTACCATCACACTAAGCGACGCTCCAGCAATCCCACAAGCAACCTGACCTGGTCAGGATCGCTGGTGCGTCGCTACACGGGTTGCTGGTGAGCTGTCAAACAGGCAGATCTCACCAGCAACCAGTGACCAGCCCCCAGCCAGCAGCGACGCTTGGAAGCGATGCTGTGCTTGGTAACTAAGGTAAATATTGGGTAACCAACCCGATATTTACCTTGGTTACCAGCGCACACCATTTAGCGCTGGTTACCTGCACTTCTAGCCAGAGTACACCTCGGGTTAATTACCCGATGTGTACTCTGGCTATGTGTGCAGGGAGCAGGAAGACGGCACTGACAGCATGAAAGCGGCGGACGCTGGTAACGAAGGTAAATATCGGGTAACCAAGGAAAGGGCTTATTGGTTACCCGATATTTACATTGGTTACCAGCGTCCGCAGAAGCCGGCTCCCTGCTCACTGCACATTCAGTTGTTGCTCTCTTGCTGTCACACACAGCGATGTGTGCTTCACAGCGGGAGAGCAACAACTAAAAAATGGTCCAGGACATTCAGCAACAACCAGCGACCTCACAGCAGGGGCCAGGTTGTTGCTAGATGTCACACACAGCAACATCGCTAGCAACATTGCTGCTACGTCACAAAAGTCGTTCCTCAGCAGCGATGTTGCTAGCGATGTTGCTTAGTGAGACGTGGCCTTTAATCCTGAAGGTGGGACAGTAATTATGCCCCTCTGTGCCCTTTATAGTAACATTACTCACCTTTTGTGCCCCGTACAATAACAGTACCCTCTCTGTGGCCCTACACAGTAATCTGTGCATTTTCTTTACTTCCGAAGAGTAATAATGTCCCCCTGTGCCTCCTTACAGCTATACAGCACCAATATTAATAATGCTCCCCTGTGCCTCCTTATCATAATAATTTCCGAGTCCCCTATAATATTAATGCCCTTTGACCTTATATAAAAATAATGACCCTGAGCCTCCTAATAATGCCACACCCCACCATGTGCCTGCTTATAAATAATGACCATCAGTACCGGTTTATTGTAATAATGCCCCTGAGAGGGGCATACATACAATTCACAGTGGCCCCATAGCAAAAGTTCTATTATGATACATAGGCTCAGTCACAAAAGTGCATGCCTCCTAACCTTTAAATGATTGGACAGCAATATGGATTGCAGCACTTATGCAGTTATTTTATTTCTGCTGAAGCCCATTAGCATTCTTACCCACTATAATCCTTTTTTCATAGTCCCAACACAGAATGATGCTCGCATAAAGGATTATGACTTATAGCAACTCACAATGATTGATCTCCCCAGAAACCCTATAAAGAGTATTAAGTTCCACAGCATCCCACACAATGAGATGGTCCCACAATCCCAAACACAACATGATGACCACCACAGCCTCACATACAGTATGTTATTCAACACAGCCTTCTATATACAATAAAATGTCTACCACAGACCTCCATACAGTATGATATCACTTACAGCCACCATACAGAACCCCATTATGCTTATCAAAGTGGTCCACACTATATAATGGCAGCCATAGACCTTCACATAGTATGATGGCCTGCACAGACCCGCAAAGAGTATAATGTCTACCAAATACACTATACACAGTATAATGGTCTGCCCACAGCAACTCCACACAATATAAGGGTCTTTCCATAGTCACTCCACATGCTATAATGATGGTTCTGTAGCCCCCCTGCGGTACCAAGTGCCACAAATGTAACAGTGGAAACCCAAACCCTGGAATATCTGTGCCAGCCAAAACACCAGCACCTTCAGGTCACATACACAACCCCAACACTAAACTGGGAGACTGACTAGCAACAGGTAAAAGGGATGGGCACTGACTTAATAGTCACCACCCAATCTGTAGGAAGAGACCCAGGAAGGAGCGGGGCTAGTGGTCAGTTGGTTTGTTCGCGGGAGGAAGCGGTAGTTCAGTTAAAGTTAGGAAGTGAAGGAGAGTAGTAGTCGGAGGAGTAAAAGAGTGAAAGTACAGAAAGAAAGGAAAAGACCTGAAGTAACAACGGAGTGCTGTGACAGGAGTGAGGGACTGTGGAGTAAGGAACCAGGACTCCAGGGACCATGAGTTACCTGTGGAAGTGGAATACTCCAGGAACCGCGGGGCGCCTGTGGAAGTCTGGAAGCTAGGCTCACAGGACTCAGCACAAGGTGGGGTGCAGACCCTAGGACAGCGGGACACTTTATGGTCAACTGTTAAATATGCCAGGCGAGAAGATCTCCAGGGTCCATCACCAACGAAAGAGTCTGAAGCATCAGAGGCAAAGAGGGGACCGGGGATTGAATCCCTTAAATAGTCCAGGCTGCCCACAATAGGACCAAGACAGGAACGGAAGGGTTCCCAAGCAGCTCTAGGCCATAGGAGTCCATCAACAACAAGTGTGAACAGAGGATAGCCAACCCAGGACACAGCTGGCATGGAGAACAAAGGGAGCGGGAGCACCTGGAACCGGCACCAGTGGGTCCAAACACTGAAACTGAGTAAAGACAAGACAAGTTAAATCTGCAATACTGGTGTGGACTGTTTCTTCATTGCCTCCGTACACATACACTGACTGTTCCCTACTACAATCCCCAATATCCACTGCTGGGGTCCAGCCTGCTTGTGAAGGGCCCAAAACACCTAAGCTGCACTACTTCATCAGCCCTAGTAGAACCTTGCAGTGGCGGCTTCAATAATCTGGCCGCATACCGCAAGTGGCGTAGCCGAAAAACTTTATTTTTATTTCTCCCTTTTCTTTTTATTTTTACCCCTTTTTATTCAGACCCAGGGTCACGGAACTGGACATCGGCCGCAATGACGACTCCCCTGAGTATCACACACACCCGGGACCGAGTACCCCACAGCCCTGGGGTGTGACAGTTCCACCATAGCCATCTCAAACAGTGTGATAGTCTGCAACATGCATCTCACACAGTATAATGGTTCCTTCACAAACAAGCCACATAGTACAATGGGCCCACACAACCACAAAATAGTATAATATTACAGAAAGATCTGGATAAGATGTCAGAATGGGCAGATACTTGGCAAATGAGATTTAATGTTGATAAATGTAAAGTAATGCACCTAGGACGGAGTAATCCTATAACTGCATATACATTAAATGGAAGTAAACTTGGGACTACAGAACAGGAGAAGGACTTGGGTATTCTCATTACAAATAAGCTGAGCAGCAGCACTCAATGTCAAGCAGCAGCTGCAAAAGCAAACAAGATTCTAGGGTGTATAAAAAGAGAGATTAGATCCCGTGATCCCAACGTATTGTTACCCCTCTATAAATCACTTGTAAGGCCACATCTGGAATATGGGATTCAGTTTTGGGCTCCACATTATAAAAAGGACATTCAGAAGTTAGAGTCAGTTCAAAGGCGGCTAACTAGACTACTACAAGGAATGGAAGGCCTCCCATACGATGACAGGTTGAAAAAGTTAGATATGTTTAGCTTAGAAAAAAGACGTCTCAGAGGAGATCTCATTTATATGTATAAATACATGTGTGGTCAATATAAAGGACTGGCACATGACTTATTTCTTCCGAAGACATTACTAAGGACCAGGGGGCACTCACTGCGGGTGGAAGAAAAGCGATTCCGACAGCTAAATAGGAAAGGGTTCTTTACAGTTAGAGCAGTCAGACTGTGGAATGCTCTACCACAAGAGGTAGTAATGGCAGATACTATAACAGCTTTCAAAAAAGGGGTGGATGATTTCCTCAGTACACACAACATTATTGCTTATAAATGACTTAGTGACCAAATGTAGAACTGGTGGAGGAAGGTTGAACTAGATGGACCTAGGTCTTTTTTCAACCTTAGTAACTATGTAACTATGTAACCACCTCTTACAGTATGATTGATCCTCTACAGTCACATGTACAGCAATATTGTCTCCCCACAGCTTTCCATACAGTATGATGGTCCCCCACAGACTCCCAAATAGTACAATGGTTCCCCACAGTCTCTCATACAATTTTTTGTTTCGCAAACAGTATGATGGTCCCCAACAGCCCTTATATAGTATGATGGTCACCCCACACAGTATAATGGTTTACCGTAACCTCATACAGTATTATCGTCTTCCCACCGAACCCCATATAGTATGATTGTTCCCCCACACACCCCCGTACACTATGATTGTCCCTGCACACAGTATGATGGTCCTCCACAGTTCCAACACAGTGTGATGGTCCCCCATAATCTTCCCTATAGTAGCATGGTCCTGTACTACCCAATAGTGTAGAGTAATATACACCATTATGATCCCCAATATTCTATGAAGATCCACCATAGACCTCTTCACCCCAAATAAACTTCTACTCACCTAATATAGACTCTCTGTTCTCCACAGCCTATGTCTCCTCTTCTATACTGTCTTGAAGAATATGTGGGCAGCATAATGCAGTGATATCGTCGTGTCACCTGACATCCTCATGCCTGCCTAAAGTAGATGATATGATGAAAAGAAAAAAAGGGACCGCCAGAGTTAGCAGCAGAGCATAGAGTCAGTGGTTCTGTGTTTGTCAAAACCGTTAACAGTACTGGCATCCTGGTTACGTCACTACGGTAAATAGTGCAGCAGACAATGTAGCCAAGACCACTCTGGTCCATCTGACATTTGAAAGATTTGTCCAATGGCCAGTTTGGACCTGATATGAAGTCCCCATGAGATTCTCGTCATGGTCATTTTTGATGAGCAGCAAACTGAGGCATGGCCTGTTCTTCGATGAATGGCACCTCTCTCCGCAGAATAGTGAGTGCAGCTCTGGAGCATAAAGCAGGATGTAACTCAAGAAAAGTACAGGATAAGTACTGTAATGTATGCAAACAGCAACTCCACCAGCAGAATAAAGAGTACAGTACCATTTCTATTTCAAAACTTAAAAAAAGAGACATTACATTTTCTGATTATGATTAAGTGGATCAATTGGGTCATCTGCTTTGAATGATTTCTTTCTGTTAAATTGATCCCTATACTGTATGGATGATGTTTGGACACCAGCAATAAACTACAATATGTGTGACATCATAGCAGCAAGGGTTCAATTTATCTGCAGAACCATCACAAGAGCCATGAAGTACTACATAGCTGAAATTATTGGGTTATCAAAGTAACCATTGACCATCCAGAACTTTTAGGGGTACTTTGCACATTGCGACATCGCTACTGCGATATCGTTGGGGTCAAATAGAAAGTAATGCACATCCGGCGCTAGTAACTACGTCGCAAAGTGCAAAGCCTAGATGCACCGATAAACGATCGCAAAAGCGTCGTAAATCGGTGATCTGTGTAGTGTCGGTCATTTCCATAATTTCGCTGCAGCGACAGGTACGATGTTGTTCCTCGTTCCTGCGGCAGCACACATCGCTGTGTATGAAGCTGCAGGAGCGAGGAACTTCTCCTTACCTGCCTCCACCGGCTATGCGGAAGGAAGGGGATGGGCGGGATGTTTACATCCCGCTCAACTCCGCCCCTCCACTTCTATTGGCCGCCTGCCATGTGACGTCGCGTTGATGCTGCACGACCCGCCCCCTTAGGAAGGAGGCGGGTCGCCGGCCAGAGCGACATCACAGGGCAGGTAAGTGCATGTGAAGCTGCCGTAGCGATAATGTTCGCTACGGCAGCTATCACAAGATATCGCATGTGCGATGGGGGCGGGGACTATCGTGCTCGGCATCGCTAGCATCAGCTAACGATGTTGCAATGTGCAAAGTACCCCTTAGTGTTGCTACTCAATGCTCTGACTGTGAGGAGATGCCATAATTTAATTCAGAATTTTGGCAAAGGGCATTAGAAAGTTGGTTTTCTAAACCAAGCACTTTACATGTATTCTTTTATGCTAATATCCTGCCTGCTTGCTTGTCTGCAACCATAAAACAATAATGTGCCTGCAAGATATGTTATTCTAGCTTTTATGGTCAAGATTTTAAAAATGACACAAGAACATCTGAAAATGTTACGGAGAAAATATAAAACAAAGCTGCTGATTACAGCTTGTTGTATATACTTTAGAATTCAGGCTTTCCAGTGAGCAGAACAATAAATTATAGCCTCTAAGTAGTATTTAGTTTTCAGCTCCTCTGAGCACCCGGTTTTGCCACACTCTATCAATTTCTTGACAGCTCGCTATATTTTTATGCACTAAACATCTCGTTGTTGTGTTTTGGAATGGCGCTGGAAAACACAAGCCTATAAATCATAACTCAAACACCTTAAGACGTTAGTAAATTATTGGAAGCATGTCTCCATTAAGACCACTATGGAATAGAAACAGAGGGCAATCAAATATAGATATTTAGCTACATGATTTCCAGATGTCAAAATTCTAAGACTGCAAAATCTGAATTAGTAGAAATGTAAAATTACAATATCACAAAAGTAAGGACATTTTAGTGTAAAGCCCCAAGGATTTCCAGCACATGAGAATACACACATTAAAGGTATTAGTATTTTACTATTTTAGTAAAGGTAAGGTCCATATTTTTTATTGTTTCTATCTATTCTAAAATAAAGGAAATCTGTCAGCAGTTTTTTGCTACCTCATCTGAGAGCAGCATGATGTAGGCAACGAGATTCTGAATCCAACAGTGTATCACTTAGATTACTGGCTTAGTCATATAGCAGCGTCAAGAGAGCTTTTCCTGCCTACACAAGTGTCTCAATATAGATTGTACATTGACAGTGAGGTGTCAATCACAGCAAGGAGCGTGTCAGACTTCACGGCTTGTGAGTTTCTAGTTCTGTAATGATAATGGTCCTGCTGCTTAAATAACTATAAGAAATAAACAAAACAGTGGAATGTAACAAAACAGGCATTCAAACCATAGAAGAAAAAGGAGGAAACACTGACACCATTCAGCGAGCTAACCGCTTAATCCGTCTTGTTCCAAGGTTATACACGCATTATATGGCAATAAATTCCATTGCATACTGGCCTCCGTGCTCATTCCAATAGGCCACAATTCACAATATCCATGAAGGAGAGACGGAAGGCACTCACCAGAAATGCGGTAAAAAAAAGCTGTTTATTTAACCATCAGGTCAAGGGGAAAAGGCGTGGGGAGGTGGGAACACACAATCCGTCGGACGACGGCCGTTTCGCGTCTTTACAACTGACGCTTCCACGAGTCTAAAACAGTACAAAACAGGCATCCCTGAACTTTCTTTGTTAACCTTTGCAGTATGCAAACATCAGCTTACACAGCAAAAACATGGTGAAAAAAGTCCCGTTAACAACTACACATTACTACAGCTTTTTTGACTTCTCAATCTAAATCCATGTAGATAAATATTGAGTTGGCATATTTAAATGTAGGATGTAAAAATAAAAAAAAATAATAATACCTCACAGCTTATCTGTTCCACCAATATGGTCCTCTGCATCTCTTCTATATGTCTTTGCTAGTCATATACATCCTCACAGTGGGACATCCGGCTTCACAAGGCCACTGATGTCCCTGAAGGCCATTCCATTGGAATTATATGATCCTACTACGTACATCACCCAAGGCATAATCAGTGCTTTTGTAGGCCTATGTTGGTGAAATGTACGCCATGACAACATGGTGCACAGTGACATCAGAGATCTGGTAGAGCCTGATGTCTCAGCCCAGAGTGAAGGCCGAAGAAGATGCAAATGACCTGGATGGCTAAAGGAAAGAACATAGATGATTAGACAATGGGCTTTGGTGGCAGCATATTAGGTGAGCTGTGAGATGAGTGCTTTGTAAGTTTTTTCAATAATCCTGGCCAATATTATTTTTTGTAAAATTTGATAATTCAATTCCATTTGAATAAATTTCCTTAAATAGCTTAGCTGGATTTAATTTTAATGTTTTTTTGAACACACATATTCTACATTTGTGTTTTAACCCCTTCACGACCAATGACGGATCTATCCGTCATGGATCGTGTGAGGTTAATCCCTGCCCCCTGCCGTGGGAAGGTCGCGGCGATCGGTGCACATATCAGCTATTTTCAACAGGTGACATTTGTGCCTGCATGTTACGAGTGGAATCGCATTCCACCCGTAGCATTTAACCCCTTACATCTCGTTGCCAAAATCTGGCTGCGAGATGTATATGCGCGCGGCCATTATTTTCATTTACTGCCGAGATTTCTGAGGGTGCTTTGTATGTTTTTGACCATTTTAACAAATGCTTCTCATTGGTACCTGTATTAATATTGTTTTATATTATTATATTAATTAATAACAGACATTGCTTTTTTACACGACGCAGATGCTGCTGTAACTTTATACAACACTACAATCTCTGCAGCTCTCGAATCAGCTGCCCCCCTCACACAGACCAAAACCCGCACAATCAACAGGCAACCCTGGCACACGAGTCAGACTAAACAACTGAGACGGGCTTCCAGAATTGCTGAGCGCAGATGGAAGAAGTCTCATTCCGCTCAGCACTTCATTGCATATAAAGAGTCCCTCACCACCTTCAAGTCCACACTCACTGCTGCAAAACAAACCTACTTCTCATCCCTCATATCCTCTCTCTCTCACAACCCTAAACTAATAGTAAAATGTTATCTTTTGCTGGGTTGAGGAGGGTGGATAATTTAACTGATGATTTACAGAGACACAATAAATTGCTACAGATGGAAAGTAAAGTTTTCAGTAGATGTAATGTACTTAGACCTGTGGGTTTAAATGAATACAATGAGTTATCAGTATTTCTATAAATAACTACTTTTTATTGCCTTTTGATTCTTTAGAAGGGTTTATAGGCACAGGCATATTTTGTATAACACTATTCTGGGCATATCCTTCCTTATATTTTAATGCACTTATTAATTTGTAGATATCTTGATAATGAAAATGCATTTTGGTGATTTTTATAATTGGAAAACTATTACTGTTATGGGAATGTCATGTTATATATTTTGCTACTTAAATGGGACGTGCTTGGTACTCCTATGGGGCTTTGAAAAAGCAAGTGTTCATGCAAAATGGAATTTGCTACTGGGAGTACCCTCTGACTGGTGTAGTCCATATGGTTATAGTTTTAACCCCTTCACCCCTAAGCGATTTTCTGTTTTTCGTTTTTGTTTTTCCTCTTCTTGTTCCAAGATCCATAACTTTTTTATTTTTCCATTAATATAGCCATATGAGGGTTTGTTTATTGTGGGTTGAGTTGTACTTTTGAATTACATCATTCATTCTGTCCCATATTGTACTGAAAAACAGAGAAAAAAAATCCAAATGCAGTGAAATTGCAAAAAAGTGCAGTTGCATGATCATTTTTTGGGGGTTTTAATTTACCATGTTCCCTATACAATAAAATTGACCTGGAATTATGATTTCTCTGGTCCCTGTGAGTTTGCAGATACCAAACAGGAATAGTGTTACTTTTATGTAAGTGGTAAAAAAAAATTCTGAAGTTTGTCAAAAAAGAGTTGCATTTTGTCGCCATTTTCCGAGACCCATAGTGTTCTCATTTTTTGGGATCTGGGACTCAGTGGCAGCTTATTTTTTTGTGTCTTGTGCAAATGTTTTTAATTATACCATTTTTGCTTACAAAAAATGTTTTGATTGCTCGTTATTGCATTCAATGTTACGGCGACCAAAAAAAAAAACCCCCCAAAAAAAACGAATTTTTTGTTGTTTGGAATTATTTTTCTCTCTATGTCATGTACTGACAAGATTAGTTGATTATATACTTTGATAGATTGGGCATTTCTCAAAGTGACCATAGTGAATATAAGTTTTTTTTTTATGTCTGTTGATCAGATTAGCAGAAATGTTCAGTGATGACCATGGGCTCACCGCGAGCTTGTGGCAACTGGAGGGAGTATATATACATACTAGGTAGTAAAGGGATTAAAAAAAATAAGCATCTGATTCAAGGAGAGGGTGCAACACTACTTTTTTTTTCTTTTAATATAAAATATATTTTATAATTAGACTTCCTCCATTGCATTGATGAGAAGCAAACATCCCAAATCATGGCTGCATATTAAGTCTTTGGTTTGGCTTCTTATCCTAAGTTATGTGGTTATATCTTGAGTCTTAGGGCCGCTTTACACGCTGCGACATCGCTGCCGATATATCGTCGGGGTCACGTCGTTAGTGACGCACATCCGGCGCTGGTAGCAACATCGCAGCGTGTGACACAAATGAGCGACGATCAACGAGTGCAAAAATGTGCAAAATCGTTGCTCGTTCACACGTCGTTCATTTCCATAATATCGGTGCTGCTGCAGGTATGATGTGGTTCGTCGCTTCTGCGGCAGCACACATCGCTATGTGTGACGCCGCTGGAATGACAAACATCTTCTTACATGCGTCCACCGGCAATGAGGAAGGAAGGAGGTGGGCGGGATGTTCCGGCCTCTCATCTCCTCCCCTCCTTTTCTATTGGGTGGCGGTTCAGTGACACTGCTGTGACGTCGCTGTGACGCTGAACGAACCGCCCCCTTAGAAAGGAGGCGGTTCGGCGGTCACAGCAACGTCACAGGGAAGGTATGTGTGTGTGACGCTGCCGTAGCGATAATGTTCGCTATGGCAGCGATTACCACATATCGGCCGTACGACGGGTGTGGGTGCTATCGAGTTCGACATCGTCAGCAAATGCTAGCGATGTCGCAGCATGTAAAGCAGCCCTTAGCCCCAGAGAATGCTGTAATCTAAAAAATGTATGTTCCTTCTCAGTTCTATATCTCAGTTCTGTAAGGTAAAACTAGTATAATAATAAATTTTTACTTGAAGCCAGTGGAAAAGAGCAAATTGATTAGCTGTGAGTTGACTTTGTTCAAATTTTCTAAGTGCCAATCAAGCAGCCCCATTGTAGGATTTATAGCATAGGGTTAAGAGGTCAGAGAGCACAGCTCATTACACACAAGGATTTAAAAAGGCATAATGTCACGCTAGGTACAGGGAAGTACAAAGCAAATGGAGAAAGGAAAGGTAAACATTGTGTCTAGGGAAGGCATAGATGTAATCGTCTATAGCCAGACCACAGATGACTGTCTATCACCCGTAACACATCCATGACACATAAACCTGATTGTAGGGTACTGTTATGGACAAGATTATGAGTATATAGTAGTATATATGGAGATAGCCATAAAGAACAGGATTGAAGATGGTGTTTGAACTGTACCACACATATATCTCTTGGCATAAGACTCAGACAGACAGAGTCTTGTGACAAGTTAATCATGCTGACATTGCTTAATATAAATGAGGAACCAAGCACATTACAGTAAATTGTATATCACAGAATAAGCTGTTCTACTTTATCCAATAGGAGACGTGTTACGTATTCTTGGCACCTAGCCAATAAGCCCGGTTAAATATTTGTACAACTTCCGGAATAAATCAGTCTTACTTTCTATTCATATCTGAGTACGTCTTTAGTGTGAGTGAAAGAGAGTGGTATGCATGCTACCACGAGTGACTCATAATTTGGACTGCAGACAGTTTAAGAGGGATGCATGACTGAATGGCATCAACCTAAATTAAGGCTTTATCATTTGGCGCCCAACGAACCTTAGGACGGAGGTCTGGATGGTGGACGGCCGTGCTGGCCCATTAATTCGAAATGCAACTACCGGGAGATGGAGATGCGCACTCCAGCTGCAGGTGAGAAAATTTGTCTAATCTCACCTTGCAAACCTCCTGTGTGTACTTGCATTTCGAAGGGGGGGTTTGGCTATCCCTGTCTAGACACCTAATGACCGCCATCTCGCATGAGATAAGCCGTCCTAAGAGATCCCACACCAAGGTGGTCAGATTCACCTTAAGCTGTCTGTATAAATGTAATGTGGTTTTGGGGTTTTTGTCTGCTCTTTGAGAAAAGCAGAAGTTCTATGTTTTATTTTTCTCTGACGGTAGGGGAAAATGAGGAAGTTGTTATATACGCTGGTTATATGGATATATATGGTTATATCTGCAGGTGAGATCAGCCACCTGGATGGTGTATATAGTGTCCTTATTGTTATGTCATTGTGTTGACCTGTGTCTACCTGTTGAATTGTCTGTCTATTTGCAGCAGGTGGAGTACTTGCTGGTTACGAGAAATGGGAAGTTCTGTGTGCTTTGTTCGTACGGCTGCCAAAAAGAGGAAGTGTCACGATAATGTAGTGAGAGCTGTCTTTGAGTGAAGAAAAAAAAAAACTCTGAAGCTGTACTTTGAAGTTAACTGTATGTATACTGCTGTGTATACTATGAGATACACTGGTGTGTGACATGTCTGGTCGATAGTCAGTAGTTGATAAGCCTGAAGGCCAGGTACAGAGTTATGGTAAGAGCCCTCACTGTATCCTGGTGCGTCTTCCAGAGAGAGGAGATGATAGGGGGGTTGACTTTGGTTTTGGCCAATACAGAGTTATGGTAAGAGCCCTGACTGTATCTGGTGGAATTTGATGTGTTCTCCGCGATCCTAGGTAGGAGGAACATTGGCAGAATCCCTTGACTTTGGTTTTAATCAGTGTTATTGATGTTCTGGACGGATTTGTTCAAATAAGG
The DNA here is from genome assembly GCF_048569485.1 of Anomaloglossus baeobatrachus. NCBI lineage: Eukaryota > Metazoa > Chordata > Amphibia > Anura > Aromobatidae > Anomaloglossus > Anomaloglossus baeobatrachus. The sequence continues at coordinate 270,897,780 of NC_134353.1, read as the reverse complement.
TGTATATAGTGTGAACAGAGGTTACTAGTACTTGAAGTAAGATATAGTGAGAGTGAATCTAGTTTCTATCACCCACGTGACACTTCTTCCTGGTAGGACAACCCGTTTGTGTTGTGGTTTTGTGGACTGAGGTAGAAATCTGTGTATTCTGTGGATGTTAAAAAAAATATGAAGTCGCTCCTCAAGGTGGCAGTGATCACTGCCAAGAGGGAGATTAGAGGAGCAAGAATGGAAAGATGTCTTGTTAAATAAGTGAGGGATTTTGAAAGATTAAGATCTCCTTATGGATGCTGAGGCATGGTATAGAACATCAAAAGATGTTAGAAAATTGGCATGGAAAGAGGAATGTGATGGAGATAGTAGATATTTCTATATTGCAGCAGGTCAGAAAATGGCACCTTAGGAAGTGGCCAAGCCCATTAGGAAGCAACGCCCCCCTCCTCATAAGTCGTCCTCAGAGGGTTGGACTTGTGTAGTTTGTCCCCCTGCCCACCAAACGCCCTCCCTAGCCTGCCCAGACGCCATTTCAGGTCGGGCCACACCTAGTTCCCTTTTCCAGCCATCTTAAGTCCCAAGGCCACTGGCCTATTTGTTGCTGGAGCAACAGAAGCCACCGAGGGGGGGCAGAAAGATGACAATGATTTAACAATGATCCACCCCACCACCAAAACTGTCCCTAGTAGAGGTAAACCACAGGTGCTGTCCTTATTTGAGGACGTCAGCCCACACATGGCATCGTACCATTATTCCGATAGTCCCAGACATGAACGCCCTAAATATGTGACATGGAAGCCTCAAGAGGCTGCAGTCCTTGTGAAGGAACACAGATATATACACCTATGAGTGACGTGTCATCAATAATTGATGTTTGATAAGGCCTTGGACCTGGTCTTTGTGGATAGAAGATTTGAAAGGGGGGGTTGTCTATGTACAGGTGCAGTGTTAAGGAAAAGGAGGGTAGAGAAGCCCTGACTGTTACCTGGTACGGCTTTCCTGCTAAGCAGTGAGTTGAACGTTGTATCCGTACTCACTGGTCTTGTTTTAGTGGATGTCAATGTATTCTTACCTAGAATTGAATACATTGGGGAAGACCCCTAAACTTTGGCCTTAATCAGAATTGAGTATTGGATAGACCGTTCTCATGGAGGTGTATGTATATCGTGAATTCTCTCCCTGACATAATATCTCATATATAGTTTTCCTGGAAGATGTTTGCATGCATAATGTACGCAGTTTCTGGTGTGGAACACCGTAGCAGGAAAAAAAAAAAAAAAAAGAAGTGTTAGTTTCTATTTCATGGTGGCACGTCCTGTGAATAAAGTTCTGTGGAGTTTACTTGTAAGTGACACACGTATGTCGAAAAGGGAAATGGAGATTTCTCCCAAGGGGGGAGATTAGATGAGAATTGATGAGTAATTCTGAATCTAGCAACTACACTATGTGTATTTTACCTGTCTGTGAAAATAAGAAACATAAGCTGATATATAGGGTGGACTTGTGTGCTGTCTGTGGAGCACTGTGTCCACGTAAGCCCACCCCATTATTTTCTGTCCTAAATGTAGATTGCTTTCTGTCACTCTGTGTTTTGCCCAGCCCTGGGTGGGGTATGGTATGGGGATAGTTATCAGGGTCTGACAGGAGATAGGGATACGCTGGAGGCTCGGCCCTGACCACCATTAAGTCTACCGTCGAGATGAGGGCAAGCACAGGGTCCCTAGTTACAGGGTCAGCCCAGGGGTCCCTATATAATCCATATTCCCAGTGACAAATTGAATACCTCCTGAATGTATATGTCACAATACATGTCACTCCCTCCCAGGCCTCTTCAAACGCCATTTTTTTGGCCAACACCTACTTCCTTTTTTAGCAGCTGTTTCTTATCGGTAATTATCTTTAGTGGACGTTTTAACTCAGACACTACATAGTTCATCTTTTGACGCCATTTTAGTCCAGCCGACACCCAGTTCCCTATTTTTGTTTCAACAGCCAAAGCCACTGCTCTGTTTATTGCTGACATAGCAGGGACTGCAGAGGGGGGAGATAGGGACCTGAAACACACACTCCATTTTTGGTCATATATGCAGTTGTTCCCCATTGTGTTCCCACTAATGAACCTTAGCAGAGATTATTGCTGATAGTCCTGTGAAAACCTTTTCCCTTCACTTTTGCATGTTTGTTTTTGCTGTATCTAGTATACAGTTTAGTAGACCATATAAACTGCTCACTATTAGTCCTGGTGGACAGTGAATATTTTTCTGCCTATGGCAGTTGCTACTTAGCCTAGTTTGAGATATTCTCACTTGTATGTTATCCTGCCTGGTATCTTGCACAAGAGTTCCCTGATAGAGAGGGTCGAGGATCACGTGGTCCCAAGGGGACATTGATCATCAGGAGTTGGCATATATTAGGGTTTTTGTTGGCAGCACCCAGTAATCCTTTGTGTCTTAGTTTGCAGGGTCTGACAGGAGAGAGGGATACGCTGGAGGCCCGACCCTGACCACCATCAAGTCTACCGTCGGGATGAGGGAGAGTGCAGGGCCCCCAGTTACAGGGTCAGCACAGGAGAGGTAGAGTAGATACGTTCCACTGTTTTTTCCTAGTTGTGTATATGTAGTCAGGGGGTGCTGCTTGGTGGTTTCCAAACCCTCTTTTGCTCTTTTCTCTTTCCCTGGGGTTTTATGGAGTCTTAGTTTTTAGAATTTCAGTGTTCTCCTGACCCCAAAGTTACACCCATTGCTCTTTCTTACAAACCTGGGTATAGTCCTTTGTACCAGGCCTCCGAGAGCCCACATGCAAACTACAGCTGGTAAGGACCAAGACACCCTCCTTCAAGTGGCAAGGTGTCTGGAGATGAATCCAGCAGCTTACAAGATCACCCCACATATGGATGTGCTGCATTCACAGTCACCTGAGTTACAGCCACAGTCACCTGAAGAGTATCATCACGTCATCTCCAGCCCAGAAGTCATTCTACCTGTTTGCCATGAAGGAAGACAGCAGCCCTGGACATCTAAGGGACAACAGCCCCGGACATCTAAGGGACAGCAGCCCTTTGAACACTACTCAACCAGATTGAACACCTACCTAAAGCACCAGTTGAAGATCAGTGCCCGTATGACATCACTGCTCCCTGACAAAGTCACCAACTCCCGGTGTCTGGTCCTTAATCCTGCTAAACTTCTCCCTCTTCCAAGGGGGGAGGAGTGTCCCACCTCTGACACCTTGGTGGAAGAGGTAGTCGACTCTGGCATAGCTGAAACTCTGGATTCAATACAGTGACTGATACACCTTTGGACCCTGACTTAACCCCTTTGCGGATGGATCAAGATGTGCATCAGGAAGACTGTTCCACATGAGTATGGTGCGGGTAGCAGAAGACGCTGTGCTGATAGAGCAGTCGCTACCTGCATGCCTGTCTGTGAAGAATCAGATGTATGTGCTCTCGCTGAAGCCTGCAAGATGGCAGCCAGCATCTACTCTGTATGGAAGACAAGAGACTTGATCACTGCCAATGGAACTGTACGCCGCCATGAGGCCATAGAAGAACGGATGGAAGCTTTGCTATTGCCAGACAGAGTCGCGGTGAGCAGGGTTGAGGCCTACATTGGAGGAGTCAAGGGAAGCAGTAAGAAGTGCCCTCACTGACAGAACATCCGAAGAAGCCCCAAGACCACTTACCAAAGAAACAGTCAGTCAATCTGTGCTTTTTGTCCTGACCCTACAAGAGCAAGTCTCAGAAGAAGAAGAGGACTGAGATAGGGTGCAGCTGTGGGCTCCCGGAGATCATAGAAAGTGGCTAGTGACCTGCTTTCACTGCCAGCCAAAGAGATATGGCAGGCCTTAGACACAGAACTGACTCTACACACCCCATACCAGCCACAGAACAAAGGGAAGGTTGGGAGGATGGAGCAGTGTAGAAAGCAAGGGCATGAGAGTCTTCCCCTGTTGTTCAGTGTCAGACACACCCCAGCAGGGACCACGAGGTTGAGACCCTATGAAATCCTGTTTAGAAGTACCCCCAGATACTTCAACTAAGCTTGTTGTTTGTTTAACTAAACATTTGCCTAATATACGTTTCTGAGTTTTCTCCTCCAGATCCAACCAGATCTAGATTTTTCTCTTTTCTTTTTCTCTCTCTCCTCTTTTCCTCTCTTTCTCTCTCTCTTTCCTCAATCTTTCTCTCTCTTTCTCTCTTCTCAATCTTTCTCTCTCTTCCTCTCTTCTCAATCTTTCTCTCTCTCTCTCTTCCTCTCTCTTCTCTCACTCTTTTTCTTTCGGACGAAGATCCATGCATTCCACTACAAAGAGATGTCGGACCTGAGACCAGGAGATGGCTGTCTTCCCTCTTCTACCCGATACTTTGTGCCAGGACGATGATATCTAAGCATGTGGGCTGGAAGACGACTGTGCATCCCACCTTTGATGATGTCCCACCATTACCGCCTGAGGACTGAGGAGCATGAGACTTTGGTTTAAACCAACCCTGATAAATATTAGCCAATTAAAGGACTACTGCCATGTTCCCCCTTCCTGAATAACGTGTGCCAGCGGAACATAGCCATGAGGACAGTCTAGAGAATACGGTCAGGATCTGGCTTCCTATGCATAGTCTGTTGGGTGGGGAGATTCATCCACAAGGGATGGGTTATCTCGTATGTGAGTGAGGTAACCATCGGCATTAGGACAGATCAATAGAGTCGGGAAAAGTAAGGAAAGACTTTTTGGCTATCTCCAAAGGGGGGACTGTTATGGACAAGATTATGAGTATATAGGAGTATATATGGAGATATCCATAAAGAACAGGATTGAAGATGGTGTTTGAACTGTACCACACACATATCTCTTGGCATAAGACTCATACAGACAGAGTCTTGTGACAAGTGAATCATGCTGACATTGCTTAATATAAATGAGGAACCAAGCACATTACAGTAAATTGTATATCACAGAATAAGCTGTTCTACTTTATCCAATAGGAGACGTGTTACGTATTCTTGGCACCTAGCCAATAAGCCCGGTAAAATATTTGTACAACTTCCGGAATAAATCAGTCTTACTTTCTATTCATATCTGAGTATGTCTCTAGTGTGAGTGAAAGAGAGTGGTATGCATGCTACCACGAGTGACTCATAATTTGGACTGGGGATGCATGACTGAATGGTATCAACCTAAATTAAGGCTTTATCAGTACTACTGGACCACTAAACTACATTTAAATTGGGATTTGTAATCTCATTCTATAAGATTCATGTGGAAGCATATTCAGTGTGATTGTGAGATCATCAGTCTAACATTGGATCAGTAGTTAACACTGTTGATTTGCAAGGACAACATATGTAAGGAGTTTATATTTAAAGCAGGGAAGTCCGGCATGAAAATCTTCATAAAAGCCTTTGTATTGTGATATAATCAAACAATCATAAAATGTTATGTTGAGGTCACAGCTTCAATCATATTTAAAAGAAATGCAGATGCGTTTTAGTGATAACACCTTACCCATTGCATGTAAGAGTCTATATTTAACTACCCCTATTTGCATGGCTTTCCTCTGGGTTCTCCAGTTTGCTTCAACACTGCAAAAACATACTGATAGGAAGTTTAGACTGTTAGCACAAATGGGGACTGTGATGATGAGGTCTGTAAAGAGCCATGAAATTAATTGCACTTTATAGGCAAATAAAATAAATAAGATCTGAAATATACATTTGTCACAGGACCTTAAAGGGATATTTACATCTGTAAGATCCCATCACAAGATTTGATAGTTGTAATAATAATAATAATAACAATAATAATAATATTAGCAAATACCTCCAATTAAAAAATTAATATAGTTCTTCTGATTAGCTAAGTCTTGTATCTCATGTGCAGGGCATTGCAAGACCTTAGGTATTCACAGTTATGAACAATAGCAACTAACTAACTGTGACTATATGTCACGCTATGTGCGTGGCAAGCATGTTCAGATCAACAAATGTCTGAGATGCAACAAAAACACCCAACAATAACACCACAAACAATGGGAAACACCAGAAATACAACAACAACGGTGGGCCCTGGCACTAGTGAGTGGATAGATGGACGCCTCCTGCCTTCACCTGGCACTGTACCCTGAACTCCTTGCCTGACCGCACATGTCGCCAACCAGGAATACCCAAAGCCCTAAAAAATACCTACTATAGTCCTAGCTGAGAAGTGGGACAGTGCAGCTCACTAGGCCCACCACTGTACTAATACAACAGGAGGATAGGTGCGACAAACAGGAGTATACAATCAAAAATGGAGAAGATCCAACTCCAGGACAAATCCTCAGCAACACCTTAAGCAAAAGAGGCCTGTACACAAATGGCTTTGTATAGAAAGCAAAGCTTGCTAGGAGACCTGTCTATTTAAACCTATGGGGGTGTGACTACAGAGCAGGTACAGCTGACCTGAACTAATGTCCAAAAACAGGGAGGTGGCAGTGACAGTCGTGACACTATATGTGTGGTCGCAACCATGGATACCTAAGGTCCTGCAATGTGGTGAACATGAGGTAAGCAACATAGTGAATCAGAAGGTCTATACTACATTTCTAATTGGGGGTATTTGATAATATTTTTATTACAGCTATGATACATTGTAAGAGGATCTTGGAGATGGAAAAACCCCAATAATACTAACATTTTGTTTATTCTTTACGCACTGCAAACAATAAGAGCAGATTAATACCTTTTTGTCCTAATTTTACTACTAACGAAAAATCCTTAAAGCAGTGCTTCTGTGTCATTAAAAATGTGCTTTCTGGCAGATAACCCTCAATTTTTTTACATTTTTGAATTATATAAGACTTGCCCATTTCTTGGCTGGATGAATAAGAAAAGTGAAAATTAATAACTTTAATTGTAGACATAACCAAGGAGTGATTTGATTTACCAAGTACTGTACATGCTTATACTATCCACAAAGCTTCTTTGTTCAACTGTCAATGGTGATAATATTAGTCTTAATGGATTTTTATAATATTCAGCATGGTAGTATTATTTGATTACTATGTGGTGGTATTATATGGTCCTGTAGTGGCATTTATCAATTGTATGTGGTATTAATGGTACTTAGGCCTTGGAATAGTGGATATTATTCAGTAACAGGTTGGTGGTTATACTTAGACACTGTTTGTTGATAATATATGTTCATTTTGTTGTTGTACTTATCCCTTTTAACCCTGCTGTTCTGTTTGCATTTGCTATACACTTGTACTGTGTCCGGGTCAATATGACCCGACCTATTAATTCTTAATTTTTAGCTACTCTAATTGTTTTATTTGAATACTTTTTCATTGAAACACTGTATGTGAACATGGTTGATCATAAACAAATGAAAAATTTAAATTCAAACTTAATTATTTTTTTTTTTCATAAAAAGGTTACACAGGCTTTTTGCAATTATCTTCGATTGTTGACATTCTGCACACAAATAATAAAGAAGCTTTACATTATTATTACTAAAACATGAAATTTCACTTTTTGAAAACAAATTTTATAAATCAACAAATGAAAAATCATAAAAACTTCAACCTTTTTAGAAAGAAAAAAGAATAAACTGAACATGTTCATGCGTTTTTACACTGAACACAATAATAAGACACATGTCCTTTACACAGATATTTTGAGCATGTCAGATTAGTCTTTTTGTCACAGGAAGATGGACAGAAGCTACATCTCTTCCTTTTTTTGCTGGTAGCTGTGCTGGTGGAGGCCGTGGATGTGGAGTCTCTTTCTTGAGCATGCTGGACACTTTTTACAATGGCTGTTGCTCCATCACTTCTGGGGGTCACTTTTCTGCTCTCAATATATGGCCTCACCAGGGATTTTCCCAATTCCTCAAGAAATAATCTTCTTTTATGCAGCTTATTCCGGTTCCAATCGGGGTTGATTTCTCTCCATAAGACAAATGCATTGTATGCAGAAACGTCCAGTATGTTATAAAAATAAAATCATTGGCCACCGATTGGTTTTGCGTTTGCATGTATATGTTGATATTGCTTGGTCTAAAGTATCAACTGCTCCCTTTGTGGCATTATAATCCAAAATAATGTCAGGCTTTCTGTCTTCTCTATCACTTACGGCATTGTCATGGTGCATTGTGCTCATTAGAATTACCTGTTTGTTTTTTTTTGGAACATAAGAAACAACAGTTGTATTTCCAGAAAAATAAAAAGTAGAACTGTACACCTCTCTCTTGCTAAGGATACCTTGCGGTAGTTCAGGTTTGTTTTTTCTCACAGTACCCAGCATGGTAAGTTGTTTTTTCTTCAACATCTGGCCTAGTTGATAGGATGTAAAAAAGTTGTCACATGTGACATTTTGTCCTTTTAGTCCATGAGTCAAATCTAGAACAACACGCATACCCTGATTTTTTTCAGGTCTTTCATCAGGGGTTTTTCCTGTATACACTTGAACATTTAGAGCATATGAACTTTTGCTGTCGCAAAGTGTCCAGATCTTGATGCCATATTTTGCTGGCTTACTTGATATTGTCTGAATTGGCACCTACCTCGGAATGCCACCAGTTGCTCATCAACAGTTACATTTTCACCACTGTTAAACAATTTTGGTAGAATCTCTACCCATCGATTACAAACAGTTCTAATAGGAGCTAGTTTATCTTTAGCTCTTCTTTCCATTCTATCTGTTTTAGAATCAAACTGCAGTACTCTAGAAATAATCAGGGACCTGTAGAATAGTATAAAATGCTATCGGGTCATATTGACCCGAACAGTACAAGTGTAACATTCAGCGTGTAGCAAAAAGTAAACAAAAAAAAAAAACAAAAAAATGTAGAGCTCCACAAATGAGGAGAAGTCAAGGAACCACTAGTTTCAAATCCTCATTAAAAAAAATCTGCAGGGTCTCAAAAATCATTTCGGGTCATATTGACCCGAACAGTACAGCAAGGTTAAATGGTTTATTATTCGTATATCAGTTTTAGTATAATATACTTCAATACCAATATATTAAAAGTATTATTTTGATAGAATTATTACTTAAAACATGATGTAATTTCTGTGTTTTCTGTGAGATTTGTACATTTTCTCTTTATTTATTAAAAAATGACGCGGGGGCACCATGTATGCTTTTAGAATCTAGAATGCTACAGTCTCATGCATCTGACTATCATTCTTATATGTACGTGTATGTGGATGTGGGGGGCAGATCCAAATTTTGTACTGGCACCCAGAGAATTATATTTATGCCTCTGGTCACAAGATGTGATTATCCACTAAAACCATCAAATTTAAGGTACTTTCTTTCAACTGAGCTCAGATTTCTTTGGTCAATATAAACTATCTGAGGTTATTAATCCAACTGCTTGCCAATTGAAACTTCTTCCATGCCTAAGTATACTAGATGCCTTCCACAAATCCCAGATAAAGTTAAATCACTTGTCATTTCACCATGTTGGTAATCTTCCACCTACTGTGATAGTAAGCGTCAGCTTAGAACATGAAGTATAAAAAAATCAGCTGGGGAGATAGTCATTACAGTACCTGGTACATTGGACATGTTATGGTCCTGAGGTGAAATCTTTTGCAAAGGTTAATAACATCAATACTGGCAACCTAGTAAGTAGACTATTGGTTATTCCTGAAAAAACTGGTCTTAATAGTCAGGAGGCCTCTATTAAAAAATAGGGTTACTGTTGCATTATTGTCTGAAATTTCTCCTACGACCTCTGTCTGTCACTAAGAGATGCCAAACTTACACTGTCGAAAATGTTGGGATGGGTGGTTCAGCCAAGTTTATTGGTCTGGCTAGGACTTGAGGTGCCACTCAGCCAGAAAGTTTGTGTAAAACAGCTAATCAGCAGATAAAATTAATACCTTACAGTGAGCTTTTAGCTAGGCCCACCCTATTTAGACTTCAAGCATTTATTGGGAGTTGCCATTTATACCTATTTACATTTCCTATTTCCTTTGTTTAGCTTTGATTCCATGCTTTATGACCTGGCTTATATGATATGTGTTCATAGCTCCAAACCATCCTGGATTCAGCAAGACTGTCCCAATTTTAGGTAGCAGTCCCGCTGTCCCAGGAAGTCAGTGCTTTGTACCGACTGCTACTCATGCTCTCTTTAGCATGTGATTGCTTCTTTCTCTGGCGCCTTTGCTCTGTGGCTGCTACTCAGAGGTGAGGTCAGTATCTCTACTCTCATTTACTTTAACCTTTAATTGGTTGTGTGGGGTCCATTGGACCCCAAGCAAGTTTGTTTTCCTCATATTTCCATAAGTATGGAAGGTAGTTAACCATCCAATTCAGTAGCTTCCTAGCTTGGGTGCTCTACCCTTCTCAATGCATCATGAGATGTGGTGTCCACTATATGCATCACAGTAAGGTATTTGCCATCCCATTGACTGGCATTTTGGTGCGATTACCAGAAGGTTAATTAAACAATTTGTCACACAGTGACACAGTGAGTAGCAGCTCAGCTACCCTAAAGAATCAGGGGCATGTTGGGCTGTCAATATTGTGAGTGACAGCCCAGCCTCCCAACTTGGCCTGGTTTACTGGGTTTTGTCCAGATGTTGCCCATTCAGGATGATAACCTGGCTATTTAGCTGGCAGGAAATGGTCAGGCCATTGACAGTCGTAGCTTTACCCTTTAATGTATGTACCTAGTGCTTAGTTTTCTGATCTTTGTTACCTGAGCCCAGACTCTGCCTTCTGACCATTCTTTTGCCTTACCCTTTCACCTTTGACATGCTTTCCTGGTGTTTGACCTCTGACACCTTAATTCTTTTGTCCCACAACATATCCATAAGAAGCAGATCAGCATCACACATTTCTCACTTTTTGTGATCTTTTCTCCCTGGGAACTGAACCCACATCTTTTATCACTTTAGGCAGCCTATAAACCAAAGACTGTATTGACATATTTTAAGGATTTTATATACTTTAAACTCATTGTAGCCTCTGAACACACAGGCAGATTGTACTGATACATAGAGATACATTGTATATAATAGTGTATTTTTATGTCCCTGTATTCCACAGGGAAATAAAAAGTGCATTTTTTTCTTTCTATAAAACTACATAAAAATAATGAAAAACAATTACAATAATGTAATTTTTAATTATTTAAAAAAAAACAACAAAAAAAAACAACAAAACCATACAGATAACAAATCAACAAAAGCACAGGCAAATTTGGTGACCCTGTAATAATATAACAACCTGAACAATACAGTGTTTTAATTATTTATGGTGATTGATAAATGGCTTAAAAATGGCTTGATTGATTTTTTTTCTCCATTCAATCCATGGAAAATGTAATAAAATTATAACACTGGGAACGACATTCAGATGTAGCGTAAATTCTGCATTTTTTTTTCTATTAACTAAAAGGTTCTCAACCAATAACTATAAATATAAACACAGGGTCTGCCTGGATGTGGCTGAGCCCGTGTCTGCACAACTCAAAAATACATCAGAAACAAGAGGAAACTGAGTTATAGTTCAAAAGAGTACAAATTTTTATTGAAATTCACAAAAAATGATTAAAACAAGAATAGATTAAAACAACAACATGAGACATGGGGGATGCCTGAAGTAAATAATGGGAGAATGGCAGGTTCCCTTATAAATTATGTATAACACATATCCGGGCCCCACAGCCTAAAACATGCACCAAAGGTAATATTTAACGTAAGAAATGTTTTATTAATTTGTTCATTGTTGTAGCAGCCATAACTTTCTCATCTTTATGTCATATAGTGATATGATAAGGCCTTGTTCACATGTTGCATACATTCTGTGTGTGTGTTGTTTTCTGCAGGTGTCTGCACCAATATACACAGTAACAATCTACTCTGATTATTGCGTTTTTGCTGTATTTCTTATACCTTTTCCTTTTCTTTTATGTGTTTTTGGGGCAGATTTGAAATAGTGGTTTATTTGGTTTTTATACAATAGAAAAGCTTTGAATCAGCAATAAAAAAAAGTTACTGCAGTTTTTGACATCTGTCTTTGACATCTGCTTAACCCCTTCACGACCATGGACGGATCTTTCCGTCATGGATCGTGTCCCGGTAAGCCCCGCCCCCTGCCGCGGGCAGGTGGCGTGGATCGGCACACATATCAGCTGTTTTCAACAGCTGACATGTGTGCCTACATGTTCCGAGTGGAATCGCATTCCACCCGGAACATTAACCCCTTAGATCTCGCTGCCAAAGTCTGGCAGCGAGATCTATATGCGCGCGGCCATGTTTTCTACTTACCGCCGCCCCCATCGGAAGTCACGTGAGTGATCACGTGACGTTCGGTGGTTGCCATCGTAGCACAGGGTCATGTGATGACGCCTGCTGCTACGAAGTTTCACTTTCCTTTTTACTCACGGTGCAGAGGAAAAAAGAAAGTGACTATTTCTGCTGTTTACAGCGGTATAGCTGTGATCAGCAGATAGCGATCAGCGATCGGATTGCTGATCGCTATAGCCCCCTAGGGGGACTAGTAAAATAAAATAAAAAAAGTAAAAAATAAGTTTTAAAAAAATTAAAAAAAAAACAAAAAAACCTAAAAGTTCAAATCACCCCCCTTTCCCCCCATTGAAAATTAAAGGGTTAAAAAAAAATAAATATACACATATTTGGTATCGCCGTGTTCAGAAATGCCCGATCTATTAAAATATAAAATCAATTAATCTGATTGGTAAGCGGCGTAGTGGCAAAAAAATTCCAAACGCCAAAATTACGTTTTTTGGTCGCCGCAAGTTTTACGCAAAATGCAATAACAGGCGATCAAAACGTAGCATCTGCGCAAAAATGCTACCATTAGAAACATCAGCTCGAGACGCAAAAAATAAGCCATCACTGAGCCATAGATCCCAAAAAATAAGAACTCTACGGGTTTCAGAAAATGGCGCAAAACGTACGCCACTTTTATTGGACAAGCTTGTGAATTTTTTTTAACCCCTTAGATACAAGTAAACCTATACATGTTTGGTGTCTACAAACTCACACCAACCTCAGGCATCATACCCACACATCAGTTTTACCATATAGTGAACACCGTGAATAAAAGATCCCAAAAACTATTGAGCCATCACACTTTTTTTGCAATTTTTCCACACTTGGAATTTTTTTGCTGCTTTCCACTACACCATATGGTAAAATTTATGATTTTATTTAAAAGTACAACTTGTCCCGCAAAAAACAAGCCCTCATATGGCAAGATTGACAGAAAAATAAAAAAGTTACGGCTCTTGGAAGAAGGGGAGCAAAAAACAAAAACGCAAAAACGGAAAGTGCCCCGGGGCTAAAGGGGTTAATATCCCTCACTGCTTCCCACCAGTCTAGAAAGAAATGGTAAATATGTGTAGCATGGGGTGTAGCCAAGGGCGTGGTCAAAATTTGCCATGGCTGTATGCTTAAGGCCCCCTTCACACGTCTGTGAAACACGTGCGTGATTTTCACGGACGTGTCAAGGGTGCGTGTTCCCCTCCGTGTGCCGTATTTATGGCACTACGTGTGTTCTTGGTGTTATACGTAATAACACACGGAGAACGGAAAGCCCTACCTTACCTTTTCCTTCCGGAGCTGTCTGTGGTGCTGACTGACAGTGTCCAGCACAGGCCACGCCCCGCTGACGCTGCTTCCAGCCCCCAGTGAAGAAGATGCGTTGTTCAAATTCACTGGGGGACGGATGCTGGTGACAGCCGCGGCAGAGACTGCAGGACTCGTGGAGGTGAGTTTGTGTTTTTTTTATTTTTAAAATGATACGTGTGCTTCTCACATGGACCCGCATCCACACTACTTCCGTGTGGTACGTGTGCGGGCCCGTGCTGCCGGAGAAACACTGACATGCATCCGTGTGGAGCACACGGCACACATCTGCTCCACACGGAGGCACGGGCCACTGGCAGAACACGTTCGTGCACATATACCCATTGATTTTAATGGGCATACGTGTGCCCGTGTCTCCGGTACATACGGGCACGGACCTAGCACGTACCGGAGACACGGACGTGTGAAGGGGGCCTCACACAGGGTTTGTCTCTCTTTATATTCTGCAACGGTTGAGTAATATGTGTGTTGATGACCCCATTTTAGCTATACTGTCCATTTTCCTTAGTCTTCTGTCTTAATCCACTTTTTTCAAACTTTAAATTGTGTGCTGAAAGAATCCTTTTAAATTAGAAATTAGAGAGTTCTCCACTAAAAACAGAATTCAGTTTCTTAGTGAAATAAACAGCAATCACACTAATAATCAGTTAAAGTGACTCTGTCAGCACAGAATGACTGTTCAAACCAAGAACAGGCTTCATATATCATGGCGGGGCTAATCATTTACATACACTTTTCCACCTGCTTGCTTTCCATCTATCTCCAACCTTCTCTAGGTCTATGAAGCCAGTCCTGTTAATCAAAGAAGAGGGGAGAGGATGGAGATATAGAGAAACCAAGAGGTGGGAAGGTGGATTTAAACCATTAGCCCCGCCATGATGCATGAGCGCCTGTACTTGGTTTGAACACTCATTCTGTGCTGACAGAGTCCCTTTAATTGATTATTGTTGTGATTGTTGTTTCTTTCACCAAGAAACTGGGTTCTGTTTTTAGTGGACCACGATGTATCTATTGCTTTTTTTTATCATGTTCTCTGTTTCATCTGCTTTGAAAAGCCCCTATTGACTCCAAGAATTGATAAAGCTGCTTTGGGCTCCTTGACATATTTGTGATCAGTATTTTCTTTTCTCTCAAAGAAAATTCATAACAATACTTGGCATGATTAATAATCAGCAATTATTATGCAGTATATTATTTCTCCTACTCTGTAATTAACAAAATGTATTTTCTAAATTTATAATGGCAAATTAAAACTATTTTGTTGTGACATCAATGGAAGATCATCAAGGCAATACATGTCTAATTTATTCTCACATTTTGTTGCATTTGAGTTATTTCTACATTTTGTATATGCATAAATTCAAACACTTACATGGGCAATTAATCTCTGGAAAGTTTTCAGAGTTTTTTTTTTTATTTTATTATGTCTTTTGCCTGAGTATTGTATCCTTATTTACAAAGGATTAATAAAGTTTCATAAAATACAGACATAGCAATAGCAATGTTGACATATGTTCCTTTTAATAATCCTTTTATACTTTGCAATAGAAATATAAGTCCATCATGCAAATATTTCAAACTATGCATTAAATGGATGCCGTTAAATAGAAGCATTTATTACTCATAGTCTAGCGCATAAATCCATGTCATGTGCTGCTCATCAACTTTTCATTATATATCCATTAAATGGTTGCCATAACTGTCTATATTTTTATGTATTACAATCCTTTATTAAAAAGTTTTAGCTTATGAACAGAAATTATATAACTCTACCGCTATATGTACTATATATATACAGCTCAAAAAAATAAAGGAAACACTTAAACAACAAAATGGTATTTTAATATTCCCTTTATATTTTTGAGCAGTATATATCCAAACCCAGCTAAAATGAATCATCAATTTATTTTTATTTTTGGTCTGTGACTTGTAGTCTTGAATAATGCGGTTCTTTTTCTGATACATTATTTTTGGTAATGGGAAGAAAAAAATTGCAAGTGCATTCAAATTCCAACATTGTGTTTTTAGGAGGAGGATAATTTAGTATTACAGAATATTTGTGTAACCTGGAGGT
The DNA here is from genome assembly GCF_048569485.1 of Anomaloglossus baeobatrachus. Taxonomy (NCBI): domain Eukaryota; kingdom Metazoa; phylum Chordata; class Amphibia; order Anura; family Aromobatidae; genus Anomaloglossus; species Anomaloglossus baeobatrachus. Next base: position 270,882,106 of record NC_134353.1, on the reverse strand, counting down.
TCTGGCTGAAAAATGGGATTTAAAGTTTAATGTAGGTAAATGTAAGGTTATGCACTTGGACAAAGGAAAAAAAAAGTATAACATTGTACTAAATTGTAAAACCCTGGGTAAAACTGTCACTTAAAAAGTTTTTGGTGTGTGGGTGGACAGGAAACTCAACTTTAGTGACTAGTGCCAGGCAGCAGCTGCCAAAGGTAATTAAAATAACATGATGCTTTAAAGAGGCATAGATGCTCATGACAAGTACATAGTTTTAACCCTATACAAGTCACTAGTGCAACCACACTTAAAATACTTTGTAATAATTTGGTCTCCGGTGTATAACAAGAACATAGCTGAACTAGAGCAGGTGCAGAGAAGAGCAACCAAAGATATTGGGTACGTCCTACCTCATGTCGGTATATTCAATGCCAGTTGCTGCGGGCAGCCGGCGGCGAGTTCTCCAATGTCAATTGATTTGAACAGTTGACATGTGCAGCTCTCCACTCGTGCCTAATAACCCCTTGCCTCGCGCTGTCAAAATGTGACAGCGTGGTGTACATCGCAGCCACGGCAAGTACTCACTCACATCGGAAGTCATATGATGTGATCACGTGAATCCCATGGTTGCCATGGTAGCACAGGGTCATGTGATGACTCCTGAAGCTATCATGAGTCAGTTCCTCTTACAACCGGCAGAGGGCCATGTGTGAGAGGAGAGCAACTTTTCTGAAGATCAGAGTGATGTTGCTCTGATCTACAGAAATAAATGAGCAATCAAATAGGAATAACGTTTGGAACACCATTCTAAGTCCGAACTGGGTGCAAAAACCTAAAAAAACATCACTATGGGGAGATAAGGTATGCACACCAGTGATTATGTAAGGGGAATACATGAAATAGCAGAAACTGCTGTGTGAATACTGACTTGAAAAATCCAATAGCTATATGCAAGAGTGAAAATGTGAAAAATAGAATCTGCATTACTGCCATGAACATATGAATCAAGAGAAAGTTAGCTACTGAATTGATCAATGCAATAGAGCCCCAACACTACGCCAAAGTATTTCTCTACGTTGGGGTCCCTAGCTTGTGTGTGTCCTCTCATGCAGTTAAAAAACTTACCGTGTATGGGAAGCTGAGACCAAGGCTATTTATGCGTATGATATGGATTGGCAATAGGTGTGGTTGGGGAGGGTTCACAAACGAAAAAATACTAACAAATAGGAATAACGTTTGGAACACCATTCTAAGTCCGAACTGGGTGCAAAAACCTAAAAATAAATGAGCAATCAGACTGCTGATTCTTATAGCTCCCTAGGGGAACTAATACATAAAAAAAGTTAAACAAAAGTATTAAAAAATGTAAAAAAATAATAAGCCTAAAAGTTCAATTCACCCCCCCCATTCTCCCCATTGATAATTAAAGTGTTAAAAAAACAAAAAATTTAGACACATTTCATATCTCCGTGTTTAGAAACGCTCAATCTATCAAAATATAAAATCAATTTATCTGATCGGTACGCAGGGTAGTGGTAAAACATTTCAAACGCCAAAATTATGTTTTTGCTTGCCGTAAATTTGCTCAAAATGCAATAACAAGTGATCAAAACATAGCTAGAGATGAGCGAACCAGCCGCGATTCGGCTCGAGTTTGGTTCGTTGAACGGAGGTCTCGTTCGAGTTCAGTTCGGCGAACGTTCGACGAACCGAACTCGAACCGCATAGGAAACAATGGCAGGCAATCACAAACACATAAAAACACCTTAAAAACACCCTCAAAGGTGTCCAAAAGGTGACAAACAACTCACAACACAACACAAACACATGGGAAAGTAACAAGGACATATACTCATGCGAAAACAAAACAGCTGGACAAGGAAAAAGAGGAGGAGACACAGATATAGGCATGGCACGCCCTACTAAAATCATGTAAAACACCACAAGGTGACTCAAAGCGGAGTTCTCCATTTTTTCCAAAAATTGGGCCACTCACACACACACCCACCCCTTCAGTGGCAGCACTTGTGCCCCAGTTGTACACTTCACAGCTAGATTTGCATCAAGCACATTCAAAAATACGCCATACTTAACCGTCCCCAGGAGGACACCGGGGTGGGTAGCTAAGTCTTTGCTGAACCATGACTTGTTCATCTTGGCTCCTTTTAAAAAACACAGCAAGCAAGGGTTACTCCAAGCGGAGTCTCCTTTTTTTCCAAAAAATGGGCCCCACACACACCCACCCATTCAGTGGCAGCACTGGTGCCCCAGTTGTACATTTCACAGCTAGATTTGCATCAAGCACATTCAAAAATACGCCATCCTTTTCCATCCTCAGGATTGCACCGGGGTAGGTAGCAAAGTCTTTCCTGATCCCAGCTCTGTTCATCTTGGACCATTTTTAAAAACAATGTAAGCAAGGGTTACTCCAAGCAGAGTCTCCCTTTTTTCCAAAAATTGGGCCACACAGACACTCACCCATTTAGTTTCAGCACTTGTGCCCCAGTTGTACACTTCACAGCTAGATTTGCATCAAGCACATTCAAAAATACGCCATACTTAACCGTTCCCAGGATGACCAAGGGGTAGGTAGCAAAGTCTTTGCTGAACCATGACTTGTTCATCTTGGCTCCTTTTCAAAAACACAGCAAGCAAGGGTTACTCCAAGCGGAGTCTCACTTTTTTCCCTTTTTTTCCAAAAATTGGGCCACACAGACCCTCACCCCTTCAGTGGCAGCACTTGTGCCCCAGTAGTACACTTCACAGCTAGATTTGCATCAAGCATATTCAAAAATATGCCATACCTAACCGTTCCCAGGATGACCCCGGGGTAGGTAGCAAAGTCTTTGCTGAACCATGACTTGTTCATCTTGGCTCCTTTTAAAAAACACAGCAAGCAAGGGTTACTCCAACCGGAGTCTCCTTTTTTTCCAAAAATTGGGCCCCACACACACCCACCCATTCAGTGGCAGCACTTGTGCCCCAGTTGTACAATTCACAGCTAGATTTGCATAAAGCACATTCAAAAATACGCCATACTTAACCGTTCCCAGGATGACCCTGGGGTAGGTAGATAACGTCTTTGCTGAACCATGACTTGTTTATCTTGGCTCCTTTTAAAAAACACAGCAAGCAAAGGTTACTCCAAGTGGAGTCTCCCTTTTTTTCTAAAAATTGGGCAACACAGACACCCCATCAGTGGCAGCACTTGTGCCCTAGTTGCAAACAGGATGTTTTGATTTGCATCAAGCACAAATCCACAAGCATTTACTCTCCCCAGGATGACACAGGGGTAGTAAATTCCTTGTGGATCCATGACTTGTTCATTTTGATGAACATTAGTCTGTCCACATTGTCACTGGACAGACGCGTGCACTTATCTGTCAGCACACACCCAGCAGCACTGAAGACACGTTCAGAGACATCGCTGGCAGCTGGACACGACAAAATCTCCAAGGCGTAAGTTGAGAGCTCTGACCATTTTTCAAGATTTGAAGCCCAAAATGAGCAAGGCTCCATTTGCAAAGTCATGGCATCGATGTTCATTTGGAGATACTCCTGTATCATCCTCTCCAGCCGTTGACTATGTGTCAGACTTGTTGTCTCTGGTGGCCTTGCAAAGGACGGTCTAAAAAAATTATGAAAAGATTCAATAAAATTGCGGTTACCAGCACCAGATACGGTGCTACTTGTACGGGTAGACTGTTGAAGATGACGAGACCGTCCCATGTTTGTCAAGTTACAACTGGGAGATTCATTCCCTGCACCTGCACGGTTGTTTGGTGGAAAAGCCGAGCTAAGATCGAGTAACAGCTTCTGCTGATACTCCTGCATACGTGCGTCCCTTTCTATGGCTGGAATTATGTCACAAAATTTGGGCTTATACCGGGGATCTAATAGTGTGGCAAGTCAGTAGTCATCATCACTTCTAATTTTGACAATACGAGGGTCATGTTGGAGGTAATGCAGCAAGAAGGCGCTCATGTGTCTTGCGCAGCCATGCGGACCAAGTCCACGCTGTGTTTGTGGCATAGAGGTGCTAACCGTTCTTTCTTCCTCTGACATCTCCCCCCAACTTCTTTCAACTGAAATTTGACCAAGGTCTCCCTCATCCGCTGAGTCTTTCATGTCCATGGACAGTTCGTCCTCCATTTCTTCATGTTCTCCTGCACCTTTCTCAACATTTCGCCTGCTACCATGCGCCCTTGTTGATCCCTGTCCCCCATGGTCCCATGCCTGCCGCGTTGGTGATGATGAATGTCTGGACCTTGGTGTTGTTGTTGTCCCTTGCGCATATGAATCCTCCTGTAGTTCCTCCCCTTCCTGTTGTCCCACCCCCTGACTCCGAATAGTGTTTAGCGTGTGCTCCAGCATGTAAATGACTGGAATTGTCATGCTGATAATGGCATTGTCAGCGCTAAACATATTCGTCGCCATGTCGAAACTGTGCAGAAGGGTGCATAGGTCCTTGATCTGAGACCACTCCATCAGGGTGATCTGCCCCACCTCTGCATCTTGTTGGCCCAGGCTATACGTCATGACGTATTGCACGAGGGCTCAGTGGTGCTGCCACAGTCGCTGTAACATGTGGAGAGTCGAATTCCAGCGTGTCGCCACATCGCATTTCAGGCGATGAACCGGCAGGCCGAAAGACTTCTGGAGCGATGCAAGTCGCTCAGCTGCGACGGTTGAACGGCGGAAGTGAGCAGACAGTTTTCGTGCCCTGGTCAGAAGGCCATCTAGGCCGGGATAGTGTGTTAAAATTTGCTGGACAACAAGGTTCAACACGTGAGCCATACAAGGCACGTGTGTCACCTTGCCCAGGCGAAGGGCCGCACCCAGGTTTGCAGCATTGTCGCACACGGCCTTACCAGGCTGCAGGTTGAGTGGAGCCAACCATTTATTAAGCTCAGTCTCCAGAGCTGCCCAACACTCAGCCGCTGTGTGACTCCTATTTCCAAGACATGTCAAGCTAAAGACCGCCTGATGCCGTTGCGCTCTGCTGCCAGCATAGTAATGAGGGGTGCGTGATTCCTTCTGCGCAGTGAGAACGCTGGTGGCCTGACCAGGCAGGCTTGGGGCGGAGGTGGAGGACCCAGATGAGGTGGAGGAGGCAGAAGCAGTGGCGGAACTTGGACAGACAGCGGATTGAAACACAAATCGTGGGGACGGCAAGACTTGTGCAGCAGACCCTTCACCATCTATCACCATAGTTACCCAGTGCCCAGTCAGCGACATGTAACGTCCCTGTCCATGCTTACTGGTCCAAGTATCGGTGGTGAAATGCACCCGTTCACACACAGAGTTTCTCAAGGAAGCGGTGATGTTGTGTGCGACATGCTGGTGTAGCGCGGGCACACCTTTCTTAGAGAAGTAGTGGCGACTGGGCATCTGGTACTGGGGCACAGCGACAGACATAAGGTCTCTGAAATCCTGTGTGTCCACCAGGCGGAAAGGCAGCATTTCGGTAGCCAAGAGCTTACAGAGGGATAAAGTCAACCTCTTAGCTTTGTCATGGGTCACAGGAAATGGCCTTTTATTTGTCCACATCTGAGGGACAGAGATCTGGCTGCTGTGTGTAGACGGTGTTGAGTAGGGTGTCCCTGGAAAAATGCAGCTTTGTGAGGAAAGTGCAGGCATAGACATGATGTTGCCTTCATCCAACGTTGGTGCTATCGATGTCTGAGAGAGCTGTACACACGTACTTGTTTCCCCTTCCAAACCAACTGACGACCTACCAAGCAAACTGCCTGTTGCGGTTACAGTGGTGGAACTTGTGCGTGGAAAACCAGGTGTGACAGCTGTCCCCACAGTCCTAGAAGATGAAGAGCGCGCGGATGCACTGGAAGGGGCAGGCGGTGGATGGTTCGCTCCGCTAGGCCGTATTGCAGCACGGTGAGCTTCCCACTGGGACATATGATATTTATTCATGTGACGATTCATGGAAGAAGTTGTCAAACTGCTGGGGTTTTGCCCTCTACTAACAGAATCACGACAAATTTTACAGATCACATAATTTGGGCGATCTTTTGCTATGTCAAAAAAGGACAAGGCTAGGCAAGTCTTAGAGGGCATGCGACCTGCTGAGCCCCCCCGACTAGTGCTCAGAGGCAGAGTGGTGGCTGAGGATGCAGTTGTAGACGTGCTACCAGTGCTCCGACTCTGTCCAGGAAGGCGCAAGGAAACTTCGTCGTCGGTTGCATCCTCCTCCACTGCCTCTATTGACCTCCTTGAGTGCCTGACTGTGGGTTGACAGTAGGTGGGATCTAGAACTTCCTCATCAATTGTTGTGTTTGCACTCCCCTCACCCTCAGACCGAGCCTCTTCTTGCCCTGACCGAATATTTAAGTTATCATCCCAATCTAGTATCTGCGTCTCATCATCATCAGTATGTTCCTCATTGTCTATAACAACAGGTGTTACAGTTTGTGAAAAAGGGTCAACATTATGCTCAGAAACTTGGTCCTCACGGCCTGAATCAGAGTCACAAAGGTTCTGGGCATCACTGCAGACCATTTCCTGGTCTGTACTCACTGTAGCTTGGGAGCAGACTTCTGATTCCCAGGCTATAGTGTGACTGAACAGCTCTGCAGACTCAGCCATCTCAGTTACACCATTCTGTGCAGGGAAGATGGAGACTTCAGAGCTGGGAGAATGCAAGTGTGATTGGGCTGACAACTCAGAGGACTGGTGTTTTTTGGATGCGGTAGTTGAGGTGGCGGAGAGGGCACTTGTTAGACCACTTGAGATTCATTCAAGCATTTTCCTTTTTTGGCCATCATCTACCTTTGTTCCAGTTGTTCGTGTCCGTAAAAAAGGGAGCACATCGGATTGTCCACAGTAAGTAGTAGACATCTTACTTTTGCTGGTAGATGGTCTATCTTCAGCAGATGTTAATGGAGCTTTGCCACCTTCCCCACGGACAAACCCTTTTTTTACTTTTCCAACACGCCTCTTCCCTTTTCCACCAGCATCTGTCATTTTGCCACTCATTTTGATTGCGACAAGATTGTGCACTTAAAATGTGGTAGTAAAAATTGAGAGGTGGTGTAGATTTCAGTGGTGGTCTAGCTTTATTAACAGCAGAATAAACAACAATAATTATCCCTGACAATGCAACTACGGCCCTTAAACTGGCAGCATAGTTTGCTAGTATAATGGCTTAGTAACAAATGAGTTTGAGAGTGTAATGCAGGCAGAGGTGCAGCAAATATCTTTGCACTAGTGGGACAATACAGAAGTCCAACAGCCACGTTTAGGATGCCACTAACTTTCCTCAGTGTTTGCTAGTATAATGGCTTCGTAACAATGAGTTTGTGTGTGCAATGCAGGCAGACGTGCTGCAAATATCTTTGAACTAGTGGGACATTAAAAAAAAAACAAAGAAAAAAAACACCGATTTGTGTTGCCACAAGGAGATAAACAAAATTTAATAATAAATGATAAATAAATAATCTTCAAAATGGAGTCAAGCTACTGCACCAACAGAACCAATAGAAAATGTAGCCAGAGACAATACAATAGTAAAATATGATATTTTATTGAAGATCATAATAAAACCAATAAACTGCAAGGGATAGTAATGAAAAAAGTGCCGAGGCACCACAAGACTCAAACAGTGGATTGCAAACAGACAGTAGATAGATTATAAAAATATAAATGTGTATCACATTCCAATTATCTGTCCCCATCAAGGGTATAGCAGTAATTGGAATGGATGTAAAACTTCAAAAAGCATATATTCTAATTAACTGTTTGCATATCACTAAAAGGCATGTATACAGGCAAAAGGAGCCAAGGACAAATACCCAGGAGATCCCATCATAGGGGTTAATTACCTGTCGCCATTAGCCACTGCTGACCACACCAACACGTGTTTCGGCCGTAGCCTTCGTCAGGGTGGTGTGGTAGCAAGTAGCAGGATGGGGAGGGTATTTTTAGTGATATACACCAATGAGACATCCAGGATATAATTACATGGCGCACACAGCAGGGAGGACAAGCGACCAGCTGACATTCCGGATCGCGTCATCCAGGGGGCGGGGCCAGTGACAAAAGCAGCCGAAAACACATGGAAAACCACATGGTATCGGCCGGTCACGTGAACCCGGAAATAGATAGCGATCCATAATATCAACTAGACACATCCACCCCTGTGCGCGCACAACCCGGAGCAATTGTTTGTAAAGTGTAAAAAAGCCTAATTATAAGAAGATAGAGAAGTAAATGAACAGTATCGGGGGTGGGGCCGGTGACGAAAATACCCATAATGCCACTGAAAGGTCACATGGCAATGGGTGGTCACATGACCGGGCCCGAACCCGGAAGTGGGTGATAATGCAGAATTTATACGCATAAACCATAAAGAAATGAAAGGACATGCATATAAATGAAAAAATAATAAGAATCTAAGAGGTACCTATAGTGAAGTGCTTACCCAGGTGATTGTATGTGAATGTCCGTACATAGCACAAACATCTAAAGGACATATACATATATACATGGACACGCACATGTACACAATATGAATATATGCATGAGAATGTGTGATAGTGTAAATAATATGATTGTGTAAGTGTGAAAAGATATGACACAAAAGTGCATATATGATGTAACACACTCATAAGAGTATGAAACAAAAAATGTGATAAATAAATAATATTATACACATATATATAGATACACATATTCATACATATACATACACATACACACACACAAAGTGTGCGCATGCATACATCCACAATCGCACACACACACACACACACACACACACACAACACACGTGCACAAGTGCATGCAATAGCACATATGTGCAAACATGTGTGCGTGTGATGAAAATGTGCACCCATATTGCAACATGCCCATAAGAATATAAAAAATATATATGAAAAATTACATATAAAAATAGAAAATACAACCATCCTTCCCCAATTCACATATACAGTATACAGTAATAGTGTACATCATAAAGAATGTTGTGAAAAATACTCCATAATAGTGACAATAATGATAATAAAGACATGGTGCACTTGTAGAGAATACATGCATAACATTGTGAAATGTGTATAAAATGAATTTTCCCAAAGACAGAAACTGAAAAAGACGAATGATGAAGACAACTTCAATGATTCATATCTCCTCCTCCATCAAAGATGTACAGAATAATCCAGGCATAGGAAACAAAACAAGAAGGGGGAAAGTTAAAATACGATACAAACAACAAAATAAAATCCCATCACAATCACAACTCAGATGATGTGGTGAGAAAATAAAATTATATAAAAGTGCAAACGATTAGGATCAATGACTAACATGTACAAAACGCATGTGCACAGGAGGAACCATATACAGTGCCTACAAGTAGTATTCAACCCCCTGCAGATTTAGCAGGTTTGATAAGATGCAAATAAGTTAGAGCCTGCAAACTTCAAACAAGAGCAGGATTTATTAACAGATGCATAAATCTTACAAACCAACAAGTTATGTTGCTAAGTTAAATTTTAATACATTTTCAACATAAAAGTGTGGGTCAATTATTATTCAACCCCTAGGCTTAATATTTTGTGGAATAACCCTTGTTTGCAATTACAGCTAATAATCGTCTTTTATAAGACCTGATCAGGCCGGCACAGGTCTCTGGAGTTATCTTGGCCCACTCCTCCATGCAGATCTTCTCCAAGTTATCTAGGTTCTTTGGGTGTCTCATGTGGACTTTAATCTTGAGCTCCTTCCACAAGTTTTCAATTGGGTTAAGGTCACGAGACTGACTAAGCCACTGCAACAACTTGATTTTTTCCCTCTTGAACCAGGCCTTGGTTTTCTTGGCTGTGTGCTTTGGGTCGTTGTCTTGTTGGAAGATGAAATGACGACCCATCTTAAGATCCTTGATGGAGGAGCGGAGGTTCTTGGCCAAAATCTCCAGGTAGGCTGTGCTATCCATCTTCCCATGGATGCGGACCAGATGGCCAGGCCCCTTGGCTGAGAAACAGCCCCACAGCATGATGCTGCCACCACCATGCTTGACTGTAGGAATGGTATTCTTGGGGTCGTATGCAGTGCCATCCAGTCTCCAAACGTCACGTGTGTGCTTGGCACCAAAGATCTCGATCTTGGTCTCATCAGACCAGAGAACCTTGAACCAGTCTGTCTCAGAGTCCTCCAAGTGATCATGAGCAAACTGTAGACGAGCCTTGACATGACGCTTTGAAAGTAAAGGTACCTTACGGGCTCGTCTGGAACGGAGACCATTGCGGTGGAGTACGTTACTTATGGTATTGACTGAAACCAATGTCCCCACTGCCATGAGATCTTCCTGGAGCTCCTTCCTTGTTGTCCTTGGGTTAGCCTTGACTCTTCAGACAAGCCTGGCCTCGGTACGGGTGGAAACTTTCAAAGGCTGTCCAGGCCGTGGAAGGCTAACAGTAGTTCCATAAGCCTTCCACTTCCGGATGATGCTCCCAACAGTGGAGACAGGTAGGCCCAACTCCTTGGAAAGGGTTTTGTACCCCTTGCCAGCCTTGTGACCCTCCACGATCTTGTCTCTGATGGCCTTGGAATGCTCCTTTGTCTTTCCCATGTTGACCAAGTATGAGTGCTGTTCACAAGTTTGGGGAGGGTCTTAATTAGTCAGAAAAGGCTGGAAAAAGAGATAATTAATCCAAACAGGTGAAGCTCATTGTTCTTTGTGCCTGAAATACTTCTTAATACTTTAGGGGAACCAAACAGAATTCTTGTGGTTTGAGGGGTTGAATAATAAATGACCCTGTGAATAAACTTTTCACAATTTAAAAAAAAAAAATAAAAAAAGAAATAACATTCTTTTTTGCTGCAGTGCATTTCACACTTCCAGGCTGATCTACAGTCCAAATGTCACAATGCCAAGTTAATTCCGAAAGTGTAAAGCTGCTAAATATGCAGGGGGTTGAATACTACTTGTAGGCACTGTAATAGGAATAAATTATGTGTTGAGGAAAGAGGCAAAACAAAGGTTCTCATTAAGTCCCTTAGGATGAACCGTATCAAGGGTCCAAATCCACTTGCACTCCTGTTGTGCCAATCACCTCATCACATTTCCACCACGAATATCAGAAATAATATGATCAATGCCTATAACCCTCAGAAGGGATTCATCACAATTATGGTGTTTCTTGAAGTGTCTTGGGATTGATTTCAAGAGACTTAGATTAGTTTCAGTTTTTGCAAGTCTGATGTCACGGACGTGTTCGCGAACTCGCACCTTCATTTCTCTGCTGGTTAAACCAACATAAATTAAAGGACACGGGCAAGTCGCATAGTAAGTAACAGCACGTGTTGTACAGGTAATACTGTGAGTAATCACAAAAGTCTTGGTGGCATCAGAGTTGACAAAATCAGTGGCCACACCCACATTAGGACAGGGTATGCACTTCCAGCATGGCTTACATCCCCATTTGGGAAGTGATGTCGCTGAAAAATAGTTCTTTGGGATTGATTGATAATGGCTAGAAACTAACCAATCATTAATATTCCGTCCACGTCTCGCTGTGATACTTACAGTTGGTTGAATATATTGTTTGATCACAGGGTCTGTGAGTAGTAGAGGCCAAAATTTTTCAACACATTGCCTCATTTTTGCCCAGTGAGAATGATATTTAGTGACAAATCTGACCCGTTCAGTTTCTTGACGCCTATGATTCCCATAAAGTAATTCCTGCCTTTTAGATGTCTTTGCCCTTTCATAGGCCATATTGATTGACTTCCCACTATAACCCCGGTTAGAAAACCTCCTCTTCAACTCTGCAGCTTGAATTTCAAAATCGTGTTCAGTTAAACAGATATGTTTGATGTGAAGGAATTGGCCCGTTGGTATTCCCCGAAACATTTGAGGAGGGTGTGAGGACTTAGCATGGAGAAATGCATTTACAGCAGTTTTCTTCCGATAAACATTGGTCTGAAGAAGATTGGATGAGTCACGGGTTACACATACATCTAAAAAATCAATAGTGTGAAAATCAAATTTATAAGTCAAACGTAAATTCAAATTGTTGTTATTCAGGCGTTCAAAAAATTCTTTGAGCTCATGCTCAGTGCTTTTCCAAATAAAGAAAATATTGTCAATGAAGCGTGTCCAAAAAATGACACTCTCCATTGACACTCGTGACTCATCAGAAAAAAGGTCTCTCTCCCACAGCCCCAGGAAAAGATTAGCATAACTGGGCACGCAAGCCGCGCCCTTTGCGGTTCCCTGGAGCTGTAGGAAAAAGGAACCATTAAACGTAAAAAAATTGTGATATAAAACAAACCTAACAGACCAATGATAAATTGTGACTGTCTCAAATCCAGATCACTCATTTGAAGAAACATAGTGGAGGTGTTACGGTTGCTGCGAGCACTGGAGACTATGTCCAGATTTCTTGCTACTGCACATGTGCGAGCGCTGGAGACTAAGTCCAGATTTCTTGCTACTGCACATGTGCGAGCGCTGGAGACTAAGTCCAGATTTCGTGCTACTGCACATGTGCGAGCGCTGGAGACTAAGTCCAGATTTCGTGCTACTGCACATGTGCGAGCGCTGGAGACTAAGTCCAGATTTCTTGCTACTGCACATGTGCGAGCGCCGGAGACTAAGTCCAATCTTGGAGCCATTGCACATGTGTGGGTGACATCATCGCTGACACGAGGTCACATGTCTCTGACACCTTCTATGCCGATTGGTCGCTGGTCATGTGCTTGTGACGTCTTGCTCGGTGATAGGCCAGCATGACGTCACTCCTGTCGTTCTGGCAGCGGATTGGCTCTGGTGTCCTCCATCTTGGGTGAGGCACAGAGTCTATATAAGACCCTGACACACGCCGCATGGTGCTCAGTCCTCTTGGTTCATGCATATGAGTAGACGCTCTGTGCGCGTTCCTCTAGGCATTCCTCTGTCTATGCTAGGTGAGCGCTACCGGCAGGGTAGCGTTCTTATACCTTACAGCTTCGGCTGCTGTCCGTATCCTTACCTCTTAGGGGAGCGGACATAGGCAGGTGCCTGAGGCACATGGTCTGGCTGGGCCTTGTGATTCTACTCGTAGGTGGACGTTGCCGCTAGGGTAACGTTCCTTATACTGCGTCTGGCAGTTGTTCGTATCCTCGCACACTAGGGGAGCGAACAGAGGTAGGAGCTTTGTGCGGCTTACGCTGCTGTTTGTCTCTTTTGCACCACTAGAAGAGCGGACCTAGGCAGGTGCCATATCTAGTGGTTCGTGTCCTCGCACACTAGTGGAGCGAACGCAGGTAGGAGCTTTGTGCGGCTTACGCTGCTGTTCGTCTCTTTTGCACCACTAGAAGAGCGGACCTAGGTAGGTGCCATTTCGCACACATTGCCTTTGTCTCTGTGATTGTTAACAGAGATCATTCCACACACCCTCCAAGTAAGGGAGGAATTGCTTTACTTACTTATTATATCCTTCTGTGAGTTAACAGAGGTATTGCACTCTGCCATAGTCTGCAGCAAAGTCTTTGCACGGTGGACCCTGACTGTCTGATACTCCTTTCGGTTATTATCAGACAGCCCCCCGTAACATTAGGACTGAGCCAAGGGTCTGGCAGTTATGGCAGAATATCAGCAGTTACACCGTTACATACAAGTACTTGAGTCACGGCTCAAGAGTATAGAGGATAAACCTCAGACCATGGTGACATCTGCACATGATCCTCGACTTGCTCTGCCAAACAGATATTCTGGCGATGCCAGATCATGTCGTGGTTTCATTAGTCAGTGTCAGATACACCTAGAGGTCAACTCTTCTCGCTTCTCTACGGAGAGGTCCAGAGTAGGCTTTATCATCTCATTACTTCAGGACAAAGCCTTAGAATGGGCGACTCCCCTATGGGAGCGCTCTGATGTGGTTACTCTGAGACATCAAGACTTTCTTGATGCTCTTAAGGCGGTATTCATGGGTCCGCAGGTTACCCATGATGCGGCCCTGAGACTGTTAGATCTATCTCAGGGTTCGTTATCCACTAGTTCTTATGCCATTGCTTTTAGAACTCTGGTGGCAGAACTAGATTGGCCAGAGAAGGTGTTGATTCCTATCTTCTGGAGAGGGTTGGCAGGCTATGTCAAGGATGCCCTTGCTACTCGTGAGGTCCCTGCTTCTCTGGAGGACTTGATCACAGTTGCAACGAGGATCGATGTACGCCATAAGGAACGTAGACTCGAGGTCTCTTCCTCACGCCCTAAGCATCGGGCTATTCCAGTTGTTGAGGGTCCACTACCATCTTCCTCAGCATCTGAAACATCTCCCACTCCTATGGAGTTAGGTCATACGTTCTCCAGACTACGCAAGTCTGGTCCTCCTATATGTTACGTATGTCGTCAGGCTGGGCACTATGCCAACAAGTGTCCTAGTCGTCAGGGAAACTCCCTGGCCTAGTAACCATTAGAGGGGGGTTACTAGAGACGTCTTCTGCACCCTCTAAGTGTTGTATCGAGGGTCAGCTCTCGTTATCTGAGAATACATGGCCTATTATGGCTTTTGTGGATTCCGGAGCTGACGGGATTTTTGTGTCCTCAGGATTTGTAAAGGGACACAATATTCCCTCTATCATGTTAGAGGCGCCTATTCCTGTCCGTGTTGTTAATGGAACTATGTTGTCTGACTCCATTACATTGAGGACAGTTCCCTTGCGCCTTTCCCTGTCTCAGGGTCACATAGAGGAGATTTCTTTTCTTGTTTTGCCTGAGGGTATAGACGACGTCCTTCTGGGTCTTCCATGGCTTCGGACTCATGCTCCTCACATTGACTGGGAGTCTGACAGCATTATTAGTTGGGGTTCGAAATGTCAGTCCCGATGTCTTCCCTTACCACCTAAGGTCGTTGCGGTTGCATCAACTGATCTCTCTCCCATACCTACACCCTATTTGGATTTCGCTGACGTGTTCTCCAAACAGGGTGCTGAGGTTCTTCCACCCCATAGGCCGTATGACTGTGCCATAGACCTTATCCCAGGTTCGGTTCCACCTAAAGGCAGGGTTTACCCCCTGTCGATACCTGAGTCGGAGGCCATGTCGACCTATATAAGAGAGAGTTTAGAGAAGGGGTTCATTCGTAAGTCTGTCTCTCCCGCGGGAGCTGGGTTTTTCTTTGTTCGGAAGAAAGAGGGTGATTTGCGTCCCTGCATAGATTACAGGGGTCTCAACGCAATCACAATAAAGAACAAATACCCATTACCTTTCATTTCGGAGCTCTTTGACAGACTGAGAGGAGCTCAAGTTTTTACGAAGTTGGATCTGCGGGGTGCGTATAACTTGGTACGAATTCGAAAGGGTGACGAATGGAAGACCGCTTTTAACACCCGAGACGGTCACTATGAATACCTCGTCATGCCTTTTGGGTTATGTAATGCACCCGCAGTATTTCAGGACTTCATAAACGATGTGTTCAGGGATTTACTGTTATCCTCAGTAGTGGTGTATCTGGACGACATCCTGATTTTTTCTCCTGATCTGGAGACTCATCGTCAGGATGTCGTTCGTGTCCTTTCCCGTTTAAGGGAGCACTCATTGTTTGCTAAACTCGAGAAATGTGTATTCGAGCAGTCCTCATTGCCTTTTTTGGGTTACATTATCTCACAAGAGGGTCTGGCTATGGATCCTGCGAAGCTCTCTGCTGTCCTGCAATGGTCCGAACCTCATTCCTTGAAGGCGGTGCAACGCTTCTTAGGATTCATAAATTATTACAGGCAGTTCATACCCCATTTTTCTACTTTGGTGGCCCCTTTGGTGGCCTTGACTAAGAAAGGTGCTAATCCCAAAGCCTGGTCTACTGAGACATCTCAGGCTTTTGAGGCAGTAAAAAGACACTTTTCAACTGCTCCCGTTCTTCAAAGACCCGATGAGAATAAGCCCTTCCTCTTAGAGGTTGATGCCTCTTCAGTGGGTGCTGGTGCGGTCTTGTATCAAAAGAACGGTGCAGGTAGAAAAAGGCCGTGTTTCTTCTTTGCTAAAACCTTTTCACCGGCAGAGAGAAACTATACCATTGGGGATAGGGAACTGCTCGCCTTGAGATTAGCCTTGGAGGAGTGGCGTCACTTGCTGGAAGGAGCGAAACATCCTTTCCAGGTCTATACAGACCATAAGAATCTGACGTACTTACAAACCGCTCAGCGTCTGAATCCTCGCCAAGCCCGCTGGTCCTTGTTTTTCTCCCGCTTTCACTTCTCCATCAACTATCTGTCTGGGAGTAAGAATAACAAGGCAGACGCCCTGTCTCGCTCTATGCTTTCTACCCAGGAAGAGATTGACGAACCTCGTCTTATCCTTCCCTCCAGGGTTTTTCATACGCTCTCCCGTGTGACGTTAGACCAAATCCCACCGGGCAAGACCTTTGTTCCGCCTGATCGACAGAATGATATACTGTCATGGGCCCACACCTCAAAGGTGGGTGGGCATTTTGGTATTAGGCGGACACGAGAGTTACTGGAGAGGTGGTATTGGTGGCCACACTTAGCCAGCCACGTCAAGAGATATGTCGGTTCCTGCTACTCGTGTGCTCGCAACCGTCCATTACGGCAGAGACCGGCTGGGCTCTTGCATCCTTTACCAGTGCCAGATAGACCATGGGAGGTGGTAGGCATAGACTTTGTGGGTGATCTTCCATGTTCACAGGGACATAGATTTGTGTGGGTCATTACGGACCATTTCTCCCGGATGGTTCATCTCGTACCGTTATCGAGAATCCCATCTTCCAGGGTACTAGCCAAACTATTCCTCAAGCATGTCTTTAGGCTTCACGGGATGACAGATCGTATCATTTGTGATAGAGGCCCGCAATTTACTTCCCGTTTCTGGCGAGATCTTTGTAGCCTTCTGCAAATTGAGTTGAATCTCTCTTCGGCATACCATCCGGAGACTAATGGTTTGGTTGAACGTACCAATCAATCTATGATTATATACCTTCGACACTTTGTTGCTGAGAACCACGATAACTGGTCCTCCCTCCTACCCTGGGCAGAATTTGCCCTTAACAATTCGCTGGCTGAGGCCACTGGGCAGACACCGTTCGTACTCAATAATGGGCAACACCCTAGGGTACCGGTACCGTTTCCCGCTGCTGCACCTCCTCCTCTTGTGGCCGACTGGGCAACTAATGCCAGAGAGGTTTGGGATCGGACTCAAGAGTCGATCCAAGCAGCTAAGGACCGTATGAAGACGGTGTCCGATAGGTTTCGTCGCCCGGCTCCTGTCTTTTCTCCAGGGGACTTTGTGTGGCTCTCTGCAAAACACGTGAGACTTAGAGTGAGCTCTGTCAAATTTGCTCCTCGCTTCCTGGGTCCTTATGAGGTTCTTCGACAGGTAAATCCTGTAGTCTATCAATTGAAGTTACCTGTCCATCTTAGGATTCATGACAAATTCCATGTCTCACTGCTAAAGCCGGCTATTTTACCTCACGCTCGTGAAGTGCACTCTCCTGCCTCTGATTCCTCTCGCTCTAGCTATGAGGTACGAGCCATAGTTGGTTCTAAGATGGTTAGAGGGCGCAGGTTCTTCTTGATAGATTGGGAGGGCTATGGCCCGGAACATCGCTCTTGGGAGCCTGAGGAGGCTGTCCATGCTCCCGACTTAGTTGCCGATTACCTGCGTCGCCGGGAGGGGGGCCCTTGAGGGGGAGGTACTGTTACGGTTGCTGCGAGCACTGGAGACTATGTCCAGATTTCTTGCTACTGCACATGTGCGAGCGCTGGAGACTAAGTCCAGATTTCTTGCTACTGCACATGTGCGAGCGCTGGAGACTAAGTCCAGATTTCGTGCTACTGCACATGTGCGAGCGCTGGAGACTAAGTCCAGATTTCGTGCTACTGCACATGTGCGAGCGCTGGAGACTAAGTCCAGATTTCTTGCTACTGCACATGTGCGAGCGCCGGAGACTAAGTCCAATCTTGGAGCCATTGCACATGTGTGGGTGACATCATCGCTGACACGAGGTCACATGTCTCTGACACCTTCTATGCCGATTGGTCGCTGGTCATGTGCTTGTGACGTCTTGCTCGGTGATAGGCCAGCATGACGTCACTC
Organism: Anomaloglossus baeobatrachus; assembly: GCF_048569485.1. Classification (NCBI taxonomy): domain Eukaryota; kingdom Metazoa; phylum Chordata; class Amphibia; order Anura; family Aromobatidae; genus Anomaloglossus; species Anomaloglossus baeobatrachus. Next base: position 270,864,087 of record NC_134353.1, on the reverse strand, counting down.
CTGTCGTTCTGGCAGCGGATTGGCTCTGGTGTCCTCCATCTTGGGTGAGGCACAGAGTCTATATAAGACCCTGACACACGCCGCATGGTGCTCAGTCCTCTTGGTTCATGCATATGAGTAGACGCTCTGTGCGCGTTCCTCTAGGCATTCCTCTGTCTATGCTAGGTGAGCGCTACCGGCAGGGTAGCGTTCTTATACCTTACAGCTTCGGCTGCTGTCCGTATCCTTACCTCTTAGGGGAGCGGACATAGGCAGGTGCCTGAGGCACATGGTCTGGCTGGGCCTTGTGATTCTACTCGTAGGTGGACGTTGCCGCTAGGGTAACGTTCCTTATACTGCGTCTGGCAGTTGTTCGTATCCTCGCACACTAGGGGAGCGAACAGAGGTAGGAGCTTTGTGCGGCTTACGCTGCTGTTTGTCTCTTTTGCACCACTAGAAGAGCGGACCTAGGCAGGTGCCATATCTAGTGGTTCGTGTCCTCGCACACTAGTGGAGCGAACGCAGGTAGGAGCTTTGTGCGGCTTACGCTGCTGTTCGTCTCTTTTGCACCACTAGAAGAGCGGACCTAGGTAGGTGCCATTTCGCACACATTGCCTTTGTCTCTGTGATTGTTAACAGAGATCATTCCACACACCCTCCAAGTAAGGGAGGAATTGCTTTACTTACTTATTATATCCTTCTGTGAGTTAACAGAGGTATTGCACTCTGCCATAGTCTGCAGCAAAGTCTTTGCACGGTGGACCCTGACTGTCTGATACTCCTTTCGGTTATTATCAGACAGCCCCCCGTAACAGGAGGCATGTATACCCTCTTCATGACGAATGCTCGTATACAATGCCTCCACATCGCAAGTCACCAATAAAGATGAGCGAACCGGTCCCGGTTCGGCTCGAGGTCGGTTCGCCGAACGGAGGTCCCGTTCGAGTTCGGCTCGTCGAACGTTCGACGAACCGAACTCGAACCAATAGGCTATAATGAGAGGCAATCACAAACACATAAAAATGCATTATAAATGTACACAAACAGTTCATAAACATTGCCATAACACTTACCGGTCCTCGCTATCCCTTCTGCACTCTGTCTCCTGCCGCTATTCCATCCGATGATCGCTGAATCCTCCCGGTGACGGCACTGCCAGCAGAGATGCAGGACCTATCGTGACGTCAAAATAGCCATGTGACCAGTCACGTGGCTATTATCTCATTGGCTACAGACTGGTCACATGACTATGACGCGTCATGTAGGACCTGCGAGTGCATCTCTCCGGTACACGGTGCACATATGTGTATCGCCGTGTACCGGTGACATGCTCTAGCACACGGTTGACTCCCCGTTCCGTTAGGGACCGGCTGACACAGCCGGTCATTAACGGAGATCACCGTTGCCATAGCAACGCAGTTAGCGGTGACGTCACCGCTAACCGCGGCTCCGAGAGCACCGTTGCTATGGTAACGCGTCTGTCAGCATTACCGCTGATACCGCTGACAGCCAGCACTGATCACTCATGGAGTGAAGGCTGCACGCTGCTTCCCGATTGTAGTGAGGATTGTAGTGAGGATGAGGTTCCCCAGCCCCAAGTGATGAGCTGGTGAACCTCATCCTCACTACAATCGTCACTACTACTACACTAGAAAGAAAGAAGACAGAAGAGCAGGATCGTGGAGGGCTGACAGGGGGTAATAAAGATGGAGTCTCTAATGTGTCTGTGTATTTATTTCTATTAAAGTATTTTTTCTCTGTGTGGTGTTTTTTTTTAACCCTTTATTGGAGATTCTTAATGGCCGGGTCAAACGTGCCTGACATTAAGAATCTCTGGCTTAATACTAGCTAGTAAAACAAAGCCAGTATTAACTCATGATTACCCAACAAGCCACCCGGCTCCAGGGCTGTTGGAAGAGTTGGATACAGCGCCAGATGATGGCGCTTCTATGAGAGCGCCATTTTCTGGGATGGCTGCGGACTGAAATCCGCAGCAGAGGCGCCCAGAAACCTCGGGCTAACCTGTGCTGCGGATTCCATTCCCCAGCTGCCTAGTTGTACCCGGCTGGACACAAAAAAGGGGCGAAGCCCACGTCATTTGTTTTTTAATTATTTCATGAAATAAGTGAAATAATTAAAAAAAACCGGGCTTCCCTATATTTTTGGTTCCCAGCCGGGTACAAATAGGCAACTGGGGGTTGGAGGCAGCCCGTGGCTGCCTACTGTACCTGGCTAGCATACAAAAATATGGCGAAGTCCACGTCATTTTTTTGGTGGGCAAAAAAATTCTGCATACAGTCCTGGATGGAGTATGCTGAGCCTTGTAGTTCTGCAGCTGCTGTCTGCTCTTCTCCATACTGACAGACAGCAGCTGCAGAACTACAAGGCTCAGCATACTCCATCCAGGACTGTATGCAGAAGTTTTTTGCCCCCTGAAAAAATTATGTGGGCTTCGCCATATTTTTGTATGCTAGCCAGGTACAGCAGGCAGGTACGACTGCCCCCAACCCCCAGTTGCCTATTTGTATTCGGCTGGGAACCAAAAATAAAGGGAAGCCCTTTTTTTATTATTTCATGAATTTCATGAAATAATTAGAAAACAAATGACGTAGGCTTCGCCCCATTTTTGTGTCCAGCCAGGTACAACTAGGCAGCTGGAGATTAGAATCCGCAGCACAGGTTGGCCTGAGCTTTCTGGGCCCCACTGCTGCGAATTGCAGTCTGCAGCCGCCTCAGAAAATGGCATTTTCATAGAAGCGCCATCTTCTGGCGCTGTATCCAACTCTTCCAGCACCTGCCTGCTATACCTGGCTAGCATACAAAAAAATGGCGAAGCTCACGTCCTTTTTTTGTAGTTTTTGGGCAAAAAAAATAAAAAATGCTTCCCTGGATTTTCCATTGCCAGTGAAGGTAACACCAAGCAGTGGGGGTTAGCAGCCAGTAGCTGCTTGGATTACCCTTAGCTAGCAATACAAAAAATGCAGCGGGAGCCCATATATATTTTTTTTAATTATTTATTTAAATAACTAAAAATAAAATGGGCTTCCCTGTATTTTGATTGCTGGACATCACAGTGCTGTAAAAATAAATCTTTAAAAAAATGACGTAGCGCTCCGCGGTATTTTTGATTCTCAGCGCAGATAAAGCAGACAGCTATGGGTTGCCACCCCCATCTGCCTGCCGTTACCTTGGTTGGCAATCAAAATACAGGGAAGCCCATTAATTTTTTCTATTTAAAAAATAGTTAAAAAAAAAAAATGACGTTAGGTCCCCCCATTTTTGATAGCCAGCTAGGGTAAAGCAGATGGCTGTAGCCTGAAAACCACAGCTGGCAGCTTTACCGTGGTTGGGGATCCAATGTGGAGATCCCCTCAGGCTCTTTTTTATAATTATTTTATAAATATTAATAATTACACAATAAAAGTAGGGTCCCCCCCAAATTGGATCACCAGCCAAGGTAAAGCGGACAGCTGTGGTCTGGTATTCTCAGGGTGGGAAGGTCCATAGTTATTGGGCCTCCACAGCCTAAAAATAGCAGGTCGCAGGCACCCCAGACGTGGCGCATCCACTAGATGCGCCAATCCTGGCGCTTCACCCCAGCTCATCCCGTGCCCTGGTGCAGTGGCAAACGGGGTAATAAATCGGGTTGATACTAGCTGTAAAGTCACCTGAGATCAAGCCCAGCAGTTTGTGATGTCATGGCGTCTATTAGATACCCAACATCATAAACTGTCAGTACTAACAAAAAAAAAATCGACAAAAGAAATTTATTTGAAAAAACAGTCCCCAAAACATTTCCTCTTTCACCAATTTATTCTAAGAAAAAAAATAAAGGGGTCCCACGACGACTCTGGACCGTCTAGAATATGGGGGGGAGACACTCAGGGAATGTATCCCCCATTTTCTAGGAGTGCGGACCCTTCATGTGAGGAGTGTGGGTGCAATGAATCTGCACTCACTCTTCTCGGGTCCACAGCAGCAGAGTCCATGTCGTAATGGTTGCTACCAAAGCTGCAATGCCCTCCTCATGAGGTAAGGGCATGCCTAATCAGGAGAACTACTGTAGAGGAAGCTCTGCTCACTGGTATATAGGTGCTCAGAGGTAATAATAGATAAAATTAGTGAGTAACCTCGGCACTCTAAATCTCCCAGACTAAGTCAGTAAGTCACAACGGATAGTAATGCAAAATCACTCTTTATTGGTCCGTATTAGGAAAAAAAAATTTTTCATAAGCATATATGTTTTTGTCCAAAACAAGTTACAAATGACGTTTCGGCCTGAGCCTTCGTCAGATTGGACTTATCTGCATGTAATCATGAAAAATGACAATAATCAGTATCACATAAGAGTGAGAGACCAATAACATAAACTCGAACAATGTAGAGGTACAATTGGGATGCAGCAAAAAAATTGCAACACAGCAAGAAATGAAACACATGATAAAATTTCATAATACAGTACAAGGACAATATAGTAATGACAAATATGGGGTCAGAGTAGGCTTAGACAGCTCTGGTACGAAAGAGATGTCAATCATAAAGTAACATGTGCAGTAGGTGTAGAGCTACAGTATGCATGGCAGAGCTAATGGGTAGACCGACCATAGAAAAAGAACGGAGAAAAAGTGGAGAAAAAGTGGAGAAAAAATGGAGAAAAAAATGGAGAAAAAGTGGAGAAAAAGTGGAGAAAAATGGAGAAAAAATGGAGAAAAAGTGGAGAAAAAGTGGAGAATAAGTGGAGAATAAGTGGAGAAAAAAATGGAGAAAAAGTGGAGAAAAAGTGGAGAAAAAGTGGAGAAAAAATGGAGAAAAAGTGGAGAAAAAGTGGAGAAAAAGTGGAGAAAAAGTGGAGAAAAAATGGAGAAAAAGTGGAGAAAAAGTGGAGAAAAAGTGGAGAATAAGTGGAGAATAAGTGGAGAAAAAAATGGAGAAAAAAATGGAGAAAAAGTGGAGAAAAAGTGGAGAAAAAGTGGAGAATAAGTGGAGAAAAAGTGGAGAAAAAAAGGAGAAAAAATGGAGAAAAAAATGGAGAAAAAGTGGAGAAAAAGTGGAGAAAAAGTGGAGAATAAGTGGAGAATAAGTGGAGAATAAGTGGAGAAAAAAATGGAGAAAAAAATGGAGAAAAAGTGGAGAAAAAGTGGAGAAAAAAATGGAGAAAAAGTGGAGAAAAAGTGGAGAAAAAGTGGAGAATAAGTGGAGAATAAGTGGAGAAAAAGTGGAGAAAAAGTGGAGAAAAAGTGGAGAAAAAATGGAGAAAAAATGGAGAATAAGTGGAGAAAAAATGGAGAAAAAATGGAGAATAAGTGGAGAAAAAATGGAGAAAAAATGGAGAATAAGTGGAGAAAAAATGGAGAATAAGTGGAGAAAAAATGGAGAAAAAATGGAGAATAAGTGGAGAAAAAATGGAGAAAAAATGGAGAATAAGTGGAGAAAAAATGGAGAATAAGTGGAGAAAAAATGGAGAATAAGTGGAGAAAAAATGGAGAATAAGTGGAGAAAAAATGGAGAAAAAAATGGTGAAAAAGTGGAGAAAAAGTGGAGAAAAAATGGAGAAAAAAATGGAGAAAAAGTGGAGAAAAAATGGAGAAAAAATGGAGAATAAGTGGAGAAAAAATGGAGAATAAGTGGAGAAAAAATGGAGAAAAAATGGAGAATAAGTGGAGAAAAAATGGAGAAAAAATGGAGAATAAGTGGAGAAAAAATGGAGAATAAGTGGAGAAAAAATGGAGAATAAGTGGAGAAAAAATGGAGAATAAGTGGAGAAAAAATGGAGAAAAAAATGGTGAAAAAGTGGAGAAAAAGTGGAGAAAAAATGGAGAAAAAAATGGAGAAAAAGTGGAGAAAAAGTGGAGAATAAGTGGAGAAAAAAATGGAGAATAAGTGGAGAAAAAATGGAGAAAAAAATGGAGAAAAAGTGGAGAAAAAGTGGAGAAAAAGTGGAGAAAAAATGGAGAAAAAGTGGAGAAAAAATGGAGAAAAAGTGGAGAAAAAGTGGAGCACCCTTTGGTGCCTTTCATGTGGCACTAAGGGGTGCTTAGCTTTGTATTTAGCCAAAAAATTAAAAAATAAATGACGTAGGGTTCCCCCTAATCTTGTAGCCAGCTAGGGTAAAGCAGACGGCTGCAGCCTGCAGACCACAGCTGGCAACCTCACCTTGGCTGGTAATCCAAAACTGAGGGCACCCCACGCTGTTATTTTAAATTAAATAAATAATTAAAAAAAAAAAAATTACGTAGGGGTCCCCCAAAATTGGATCACCAGCCAAGGTAAAGCAGACAGCTGGGGCCTGATATTCTCAGACTAGGGAGGTCCATGGTTATTGGACTCTCCCCAGCCTAAAAATAGCAGGCCGCAGCCGCCCCAGAAGTGGCGCATCCATTAGATGCGCCAATCCTGGTGCTTCGCCCCAGCTCATCCCGCGCCCTGGTGCGGTGGCAAACGGGGTAATATATGGGGTTAATACCAGATGTGTAATGTCACCTGGCATCAAGCCCTGGGGTTGGTGAGGTCAGGCGTCTATCAGATACCCGACATCACCAACCCAGTCAGTAATAAAAAAAAAATAGACGACAAACACATTTTTATTTGAAAAAACACTCCCCAAAATATTCCCTCTTTAACCAATTTAATAGAATGAAAAACAAATCCAGGTCTGGTGTAATCCAAGGGGTTGCCATGACGATCCACACTGTCCCAGTCAATGAAGAGCAGGATGTTCCCCATTGGCTGGGAGAGCAGTGCAGTGACCTGAGCTAACATCAATGGGTCAGCCCAGGTCACTGCAGGGGATGACAAGTGCTGCTGTCAGCGAGGTACATTACCTGCGCTGATCTCCAGCACACTGACAGCCCCTGTCACTGAGTTCAATGACCGGCGCCTTCACAGCCAAATATCGCGAGAGGCCCGTGACGTCACCGCTAGTCAGTCTCGGGTCGGAAGCGAGAGGTGATGTGACAAGCGGCGGCCAAGGAGGACAGTGTCAGCGCTGAGGTCGGGATGGCGGGACTTCATCACCGCAGGTAAGCCGAGCGGGGCCATGTGTGCAGAGAGTGTGTGTGTGTGTGTATGTGTGTGTGTGTGTGTGTGTGTATGTATGTGTACATGCCGCGGGCAGGAGGGGGCGGAGCGAGCTGAGCGGGGAAGTGTGGGCTTCCTGCACGTAACTAAGATAAACATCGGGTTGCTAACCAAAGCGCTTTGGTTGGATACCCGATGTTTATCTTGGTTACCAGCTTCTGGCAAGCTGCCAGCGATGGCTCTTGCACACTGTAGCTGTAAAAAGCCCTGCTTTTTGCTGCTAGAACCGTTCTCGAACGTATCTAGAACTATCGAGCTTTTGCAAAAAGCTCGAGTTCTAGTTCGATCTCGAACAGCCCCCAAAATCACTCGAGCTTAGAACTGGAGAACCTCGAACCGCGAACCGCGCTCAACTCTAGTCACCAATAGCATCCCCTCCTCAATGTATAGGCCATCAATTTTCCTCAAAAAATCAGATGTATCTTTAAGATATGAAGGCAGGCTCTCAACCATGGGTTTAAGCTGACAATCAATATATTTCCTTACTCTATCCGTGAGTCCACCAATACCCGAGACAATTGGTCTTCCAGGTGGGGTCTCAGCATTTTTGTGCACTTTTGGCAGTAAATACAATGTGGGGATCACTGGATCAGCAACAGTCATGGCATGGATCAATTTTTTATCAATAATCCCGTTTTCCAATGCTTCATTAAATAATGTGTCCAAAGATTTTCTAAAGGATAACAATGGATTGTACGTGAGTTTTTTATAGCAGGTTGAATCTCTCAGTTGTCTGTAGACTTCAGCTTCATACATTGACCTAGGCCAGATCACTATGTTTCCGCCCTTGTCAGCCGGTTTAATAATTACATCAGGAAGTTTTTTAAGTTTATTAAGACTTTGTCTCTGCAAAGATGTAAGATTGTCCCTATAGATGGTATTAGGGATTTTCCTCAATTCATTGGTCACAGATTTAACAAAAATATCAACAGTTGGACAGACTGACAAGGGCGGAAACTTAGTGGATCTGGGTCGAATAGAGTCAGGGATCTTACCTAGGCTACCTGAAGTGTGTTCCTCAGCCAGTTCCTCCAGCACTCTAACAGCTGCAATCTCCTGAGAAGTTGGAAATAATTCTCTTGTCTCGGCATTATGAAACCATCTTTTGAAAATCAAGGATCGGGCAAATATATTTAGGTCCTTGACTGCTGTGAACAAATCAAATTTGTTACAAGGGGCAAAAGTAAGTCCCTTGGATAGAACAGAAACATCTGAGGGGGACAATATATGATCAGAAAGGTTGATTACCTTAAGACTATCAGTAGAATTTTCAGGATTGGCCAACCTAGAGGGTTGTTTATTGTGCCACTTCCTTTTGGTGCCATTATTAGACCGAGTCGTCATAGTATGAACTGAGACATCCGATTGTGCTCCAGATGAAATTGCTGATACAGATATTGATCTCTCTCTAGATGCAGGATTTATGTGCTTTTTATGCCAACGATACACTCTATTGTTCTGGAGGTCCAATAGATCCCTCTGTAATTTCTTAGACTGGTTCTCTTGGATTTGTTTTACCCATATATCAACATTGGTTTCCATTTGTTGATTAAAATTATTAACTTGTGTAACAGTAGCCGTGCCAGTGAGAACAGCAATCTGTTCATCAATGGTCTTCTCAATGGCACTAAGGCTTTCCTTATTAAGACCAATCAATAGTTCTATGAATTTTAAAGATGTCTCAGTATAGGCATCCTCCCATTGCTTAATAAAATTCTGATCTGTAATAGGAAACGCCGGAAAAATCTGAATGCGAAGGCCTCTTGGTATCAATTTTTTCTGCAAATAATTTTTCAAAAATCCCCCATTCCACCAAAGTTTTGTCCTCCTGTGCATGAGCGTCTTGAGATTTGTCTGAATTTCAACAGTATTATTAGATCCGTCAGCATGAGCAATATCACAATCATTACTAAAAACCTTGCTAAGGTGGTCATTCCAGGTTGATTCCCTGGACCTGTAATCCATTTTAGGGCAGACCACAGAATCTGTAAACACAGAAAGCAGAATAAACACCGATTTGTGTTGCCACAAGGAGATATGCACAATTAAACAAAATTTAATAATAAATGATAAATAAATAATCTCCAAAATGGAGTCAAGCTACTGCACCAACAAAACCAATAGAAAATGTAGCCATAGACAATACAATAGTAAAATATGAAATTTTTTTTAAGATCATAATAAAACCAATAAACTGCAAGGGATAGTAATGAAAAAAGTGCCGAGGCACCACAAGACTCAAACAGTGGATTGCAAACAGACAGTAGATAGATTATAAAAATATAAATGTGTATCACATTCCAATTATCTGTCCCCATCAAGGGTATAGCAGTAATTGGAATGGATGTAAAACTTCAAAAAGCATATATTCTAATTAACTGTTTGCATATCGCTAAAAGGCATGTATACAGGCAAAAGGAGCCAAGGACAAATACCCAGGAGATCCCATCATAGGGGTTAATTACCTGTCGCCATTAGCCACTGCTGAGTCACACCAACACGTGTTTCGGCCGTAGCCTTCGTCAGGGAGGTGTGGTAGCAAGTAGCAGGATGGGGAGGGTATTTATAGTGATATACACCAATGAGAGCAACCCGGAGCAATTGTTTGTAAAGTGTAAAAAAGCCTAATTATAAGAAGATAGAGGAGTAAATGAACAGTATCGGGGGGCGGGGCCGGTGACGAAAATACCCATAATGCCACTGAAAGGTCACATGGCAATGGGTGGTCACATGACCGGGCCCGAACCCGGAAGTGGGTGATAATGCAGAATTTATACACATAAACCATAAAGAAATGAAAGGACATGCATATAAATGAAAAAATAATAAGAATCTAAGAGGTACCTATAGTGAAGTGCTTACCCAGGTGATTGTATGTGAATGTCCGTACATAGCACAAACATCTAAAGGACATATACATATATACATGCACACGCACATGTACACAATATGAATATATGCATGAGCATGTGTGATAGTGTAAATAATATGAGTGTGTAAGTGTGAAAAGATATGACACAAAAGTGCATATATGATGTAACACACTCATAAGAGTATGAAACAAAAAATGTGATAAATAAATAATATTATATACATATATATATATATATACAATTGCTCCGGGTTGTGCGCGCACAGGGGTGGATGTGTCTAGTTAAATATTTTGGATCGCTGTCTATTTCCGGGTTCGGACCCGGTCACGTGACCGTCCGAGACCATGTGGTTTTCCATGTGTTTTCGGCTGCTTTCGTCACCGGCCCCGCCCCCTGGATGACGCGATCCGGAATGTCAACTGCTCGCTTGTCCTCCCTGCTGTGTGCGCCATGTAATTATATCCTGGATGTCTCATTGGTGTATATCACTATAAATACCCTCCCCATCCTGCAACTTGCTACCACACCTCCCTGACGAAGGCTACGGCCGAAACACGTGTTGGTGTGGCTCAGCAGTGGCTAATGGCGACAGGTAATTAACCCCTATGATGGGATCTCCTGGGTATTTGTCCTTGGCTCCTTTTGCCTGTATACATGCCTTTTAGCGATATGCAAACAGTTAATTAGAATATATGCTTTTTGAAGTTTTACATCCATTCCAATTACTGCTATACCCTTGATGGGGACAGATAATTGGAATGTGATACACATTTATATTTTTATAATCTATCTACTGTCTGTTTGCAATCCACTGTTTGAGTCTTGTGGTGCCTCGGCACTTTTTTCATTACTATCCCTTGCAGTTTATTGGTTTTATTATGATCTTCAATAAAATTTCATATTTTACTATTGTATTTACTAGTGGGACAATACAGAAGTCCAAAAGCCACGTTTAGGATGCCACTAAGTTTCCTCAGTGTTTGCTTGTATAATGGCTTAGTAACAATGAGTTTGAGTGTGCAATGCAGGCAGACGTGCTGCAAATATCTTTGCACTAGTGGGACAATACAGAAGTCCAACAGCCACGTTTAGGATGCCACTAAGTTTCCTCAGTGTTTGCTTGTATAATGGCTTAGTAACAATGAGTTTGAGTGTGCAATGCAGGCAGACGTGCTGCAAATATCTTTGCACTAGTGGGACAATACAGAAGTCCAACAGCCACTTTTAGGATGCCACTAAGTTTCCTCAGTGTTTGCTAGTATAATGGCTTAATAACAAATGAGTTTGAATGTGCAATGCAGGCAGACGTGCTGCAAATATCTTTGCACTAGTGGGACAATACAGAAGTCCAACAGCCACTTTTAGGATGCCACTAAGTTTCCTCAGTGTTTGCTAGTATAATGGCTTAGTAACAATGAGTTTGAGTGTGCAATGCAGGCAGACGTGCTGAAAATATCTTTGCACTAGTGGGACAATACAGAAGTCCAACAGCCACGTTTAGGATGCCACTAAGGTTCCTCAGTGTTTGCTAGTATAATGGCTTAGTAACAATGAGTTTGAGTATGCAAAGGGCAGGAGGGTACAGTGGCAGGGTTGTGGGTCTGGGTAGAGGAAAGGAAGCCTCCCTTTCTATCCCTCCTAATGGGAAAATGCAGTGAGGAAATCCCTGACCTTAGCTACACAGACGCTGTCATCTTGTGTAGCTGCTAAGATCTGTTTTCACGGCCCTGACTGTCACCTATGGCTCTGACCCTGACGGTATTAGCCCTTACGAGGGCTGAAAGAAACTTCTATCCCTATTCTGTATAGCGCTGTGTATAGAGCATACACAGCAGTATCGGAGACAGGAGCTACGCCAGCGGTGACTGACACCCAGACGCAGAAGAGATAATGGCGTCCGGACGGGCAGATACTCGTTTTTATAATGCAGGGACATGTGACATGGACATCCTATCACACATGCCGTTGCTTCTCTGGCTAAAAGTCCACTTAGCTGTGTGTGTGTCTGGGATTGGCTGACATGCTGGCCCGCCCCACTACACGCGCGCGCTTAGGGAAGGAAGACAAGGAAAAAAAAAAAATGGCGATCGCCATTATCCAAACAGCAGTGATCTGAATGCGCTGTTCCCGCACACTATACACTGAAATTTCATAATAGTGTGAGTCACAGAGTGACTTACACTATTACAGCGGAAAGCCAGCTAGTAATTAGCTTGTCTTTTTGCTGCTAGAACCATTCTCGAACGTATCTAGAACTATCGAGCTTTAGCAAAAAGCTCGAGTTCTAGTTCGATCTAGAACAGCCCCCAAAATCACTCGAGCCGCGAACTGGAGAACCTCGAACCGCGAACCGCACTCAACTCTAAACATAGCATCTGCGCACATATGGTACCATTAAAAATGTCAGGTTGAGATGCAAAAAATAAGCCATCACTGAGCCCCAGATCCCAAAGAATGAGAATGCTACGGTTTTCAGAAAATGGGGCAAAAAGTGTGCCACTTTTTTTGGAGAAATGTCTGAATTTTTTTTAATTAGTTACATAACATTTAACTTATACATGTTTGGTGTTTATGTACTCGTACTGATCTTAGGCATCACACGCACATATCCGTTTTACCATATAAGGAACACGGTGAATAAAATATCCCAAAAACAATTGTGCAATCACACTTTTTTTTTTTTCAATTTTCAGTACTTGGAATTTTTTTGCCGTTTTTCAGTACGCTATTGTGCCGCCCCCGTGCATGCAGCCGGGCTGCTCGGATCCGGATCTGCAGTGGCTCGAGGGGTGTCCGTACCCGGGGGTCGTGTGGGCACTCAAATGAAGGGGGTATTTACCCAGGATTGTGTTAAAGCCAATACTCCACCCGTGGTATGTGCTAATGTGGAGTACCACCACTGCAGTTGGGCGTATCCGGGGGTGATGGAGTGGGGCAGCCATGTGTTAGAACCCTCCACGGGTAGGGGGAATGCCCCGGGACTCGGTGATGGTGTCTGGGGAGTACCGTTGGGTGCGAAGGGGGTCACTTTCGTACTCACTCAGTCCAGTAAACTGACACTGACAACTGGATAAGACAAAGTTCTGGATACCGCAGAGGCAGAGGGGAGCTAGTTCGGGTCCTGTCCCCAATGGTGCTGCCTGATGATCCGTGACCTTCCTCCTGGCACTAAGATCACTTCTCTGTTGGTCCTGATAGTATGGAACTAGTCGGGTCCCGCTACCCAGTATGGCTAACTGTGGGAGCTTGCTCTCAGGGTTCACACTTGCGATTTTGTGGACCGTTTTTGTGGAAAGTCCTATCCCCCTCATTGCGCTAGTACCCCGATTTTGGAGCGGGTGGAGAGCGGATCTTGAAGGCTCCGTTCTCATTGGGTAAATTGTCAGGTTGCCTGAAGCTACTCCCTGACCTAGGGTCCACATACCCCGTCGTGCCCTGGTCCCAGCCCGGTGATGGTACAAGGTCGCTGGCTGTCCTCCTTGACATTTCCGTGCCCCTTGTCACGAATCCCCTGGGACCGGGATTCCAGCTCCTACTAAGTCCAGACCATCGTCTGCTACCTAGGTGTCTCCAAGGAGCCCGGCTCCTGACCTCCTCTCTCCTTCACTTCCCACTCTCGAATCTCTTTCTCCTGAGACTTCTAACCTACCCTTGACCAACCCCCCAAGTGGGCGACCCTATTCCACTCAGGCTGTCCACTGGTGTGTCTGGTGGGTGTGGTGCAGAGGGTACCTTAGGACTTTAATAAGATGATGTAGGCAACACCCTGTAGTTGAGGACCCATGACCAAGGAGGAGGCGGATATTGCATGGGAGGGCAGAATATGCAATACCCTGTGACGACCCGATAGTCCAGGGGCATCACATTCCCCCTTGGTTAAACGTAGCTCGTCTTCGAGCTACAGGACATCAGAGGTTTATTATTATTATTTTTTTTAACTGGAAAAAAGTAGAAAAAGAAAATTTTTTTTATTTACAAGATACTTCCCTCATTAGGGAGGCTGGGCACTTGAACGTTACGCAACTTAGAGTTCATCGTTCCAACGATGGAACGCTATCGGTTTAGTTAGTAGCGGAGGCTCAACCTGCTCTGTTGCAGCCTCTTCCTACAACAGTCCAGCCCCAATGTCCCAGATCCCATTAACCTGACACCCAAACAACCTGACCCACTGCATACCTATTGTGGGTCTGTGACAAGGTTAAGGTCCCAGGTGTTTTAATAGAAGACTCTGGTGGGCACAGGAGGTGCAACTATTTACAGGAACACAAGTCTGTGTTGGTCACAACCAGTCCCATGACCATGGCCCATGTTTACTACTATATATGTAACGAAGTCCATGTACTGGGTACTGGGTTTACACACTATAACAATCTTCTCGTCAATCAGGGAACTTTTCTCTTTTCATTCAAACCTTGTTGATTAAGTACTTTTCTTCTAACATTTTCTATATGAAAAATAACAAACTTAGGAAAATAATAAATGAAACACAGATACCTAACAGTTCTGCAATAACATTTACACATTATTGGTACCTTTAGCATTCTTCCCTGTACCTTCGTGGAGGCTGACCGAAGTTAGCCCGGGTCACAGTTTCATAGTTTCATAGTTTTTAAGGTTGAAGGGAGACTCTAAGGCGGGCTTTGCACACTACGACATCGCAGGTGCGATGTCGGTGGGATCAAATCGAAAGTGATGCACATCCGGCGTCACTTGCGATGTCGTAGTGTGTAAATCCTAGATGATATGATGAACGAGCGCAAAATCGTCGTCATCGTATCATCGCTGCAGCCTCCAACATTTCCATAATGCCGGGGGAGCGACAGGTACGATGTAGTTCCTCGTTCCTGCGGCCGCACACATCGCTGTGTGTGAAGCCGCAGGAGCGAGGAACTTCACCTTACCTGCCTCCCGGCTGCAATGAGAAGGACGGAGGTGGGTGGGATGTTTACATCCTGCTCATCTCCGCCCCTCCACTTTAATTGGCCGCCTGCCGTGTGACGTCACTGTGACGCCGCACGACCCGCCCCCTAAGGAAGGAGGCGGGTCGCCGGCCAGAGGGACGTCGCACGGCAGGTATGTGCGTGTAAAGCTGCCGTAGCGATAATAATTGCTACGGCAGCTTTCACTATATATCGAACGTGCGACGGGGGCGGGACTATCGCTGCAGCATCGGTAACACATTGTTACCGATGTTGCAACGTGCAAAGCCCGCCTAAGTCCATCTAGTTCAACCCGTAGCCTAACATGTTGATCCAGAGGAAGGCAAAAAAACCCCAATGTGTCAAATAAGCTCCAATGGGGAAAAAAATTCCTTCCTGACTCCACATACGGCAATCAGACTAGTTCCCTGGATCAACACCCTGTCATAAAATCTAATATACATAACTGGTAATATTATATTTTTCAAGAAATGCGTTCAGGCTCTGCTTAAATTTTACTAGTGAATCCCTCATTACAACATCATACGGCAGAGAGCTCCATAGTCTCACTGCTCGTACAGTAAAGAATCCTCCTCTGTGATTATGATTAAACCTTCTTTCCTCGAGACGTAGCGAATGCCCCCGTGTTCCAGTCGCAGGCCTAGGTGTAAAGAGATCTTTGGAAAGGTCTCTGTACTGTCCCATCATATATTTATACATTGTGATTAGATCCCCCTAAGCCTTTGTTTTTCCTAACTAACTAACCCCAAGTTTAATAACCTGTCTTTGTGTTGCAGCCCCCCCCATTCCTCTAATAATCTAGGTCGCTCTTCTATCTACCTGTAAGATTATGCTATTTATAACCTTCTATACTTTTGCTAACAAGAAATGCATCCATTCCTCTCTTAAATTCATTCAGTGAGTTGGCCATCATCACTTCCTCAGGAAGAGAGTTCCAGAGCCTCACTGCTCTTACCGTGAAGAACCCTCTTCTATGCTGATGTAGGAATTTTCTTTCCTCCAGGGTCGACCTTCTCAATTCTAAACCCTCATCTCCCTCTTGTGATATGGCCAGATCGCCTACAGGTTCCTCGCCCTCAATGCCAGGTGTAGCTGGTAGGACTCTACGTGTGCGTGGCAAGGGTGCAGGTGCTACTCTAGATGTTGAAGTGGGTCCAGTATCAGTAAGCCTTTCCTATTCTGGTTCTTCCACGGGCTGTGAGAATGTTAACACAGGGACTATTACTGCTCCATTCTGCATAGGTCAATCTTCCGGAAAGTCACCTAGAATAGTACGGATCATTCTCTTCCTTCCTTCCACCACTTGAGGTTTGGGCTGCGGCTCATCTGCTACTCGTAAGGACTCTGGACATCTTTTTAGATGGTCTTGGGAGACAGTAGCTGTGGTCCTTCCCTGGTCCTTGCTGATCAGGCAGGTCTTCTGGTTGTCGAAGTCGGATGGTTGTACCACATATGGCTCCTTTTCCCATTGATCATCCAATTTGTGCAGCTTCCTCTTCCTTTTCAGCACAATCTCATCTGGTGAGAAAGGGGTTGCTTTTGCTCGCTTGTTAAAGTTTCTCTCTTGCCATTCTCTGGTTTGATTCAAACTCTCTTCAACGCACTTCTGAATCTGTTTGTACTGGATCTGGCGACGTGAGTCCTAATCCGCTCCGGGCAAGTAAGTTTCAGGCAACTCAACCTCCATCTCTAAGTCCACTGGAAGCCTTCCAGGTCTGGCTCTCATCAGGTAAGCCGGAATACATTTGGTGGATCCCACTGGAATTTTGTTATAGATGTCCACCAGTTCTGGTAGCTTTTCAGGCCACTGGTTCTGCTCTTCAAGGGGAAGAGTCTTCAGCAGACTGATTACTAGGGGGTTCATCTTCTCGCACATCTCATTCGTCTGTGCATGATAGGGTGTGGTATGTATCTTCTTGCACCCTTACAGACTGCAGAACTCCTGGAAGATTTCAGCCTCGAATGCAGGACCTTGATCAGTAAGGACTCGATCGGGATACCCATGTGGCCTACAGAAGTGCACTTGGAATGCCTTTGCTGCGGTGCTGGCAGTCAATTCTTTAACGGGTAACACCACCAAGAACCGAGAGTAGTGGTCGACCATCGTGAGTGCATACCTATTGGTATCCTGCTGGGGGTTAACTTGACATGGTCCAGGGCCACAATCTCTAGGGGCTGTTTGGTGATGATTGGCTGAAGTAGTGCTCGCTGACTGGTGCCATCCTGCCTTCTTAAGGCACAGGGACAGCAATTCTTACACTAGGCCTCTATTGAGTCTCTCATCCCTATCCAATAGAAGCGACTTCTCAGCAACATCTCCAGCTTCTTCCACCCAAAGTGCCCAGCTCCATCATGGTACGCTTCCAGTACCACCGGAACATACGCCTGAGGTATCACGATCTGGCAGATCCTCTCGTGGGTCTTGGGGTTGGTTAAGCTTCTGCACGATTTGAAATGGTGGAGATAAAGCCGACTTCGGTCCTGCCACAGTTTTCTGGTTTCCTCTGAGGCACCCGGTTCAAGGCGGGCACCAGGTCTGGCCAGCAGTGCTTTAACCAATCTGATTGCAGGGTCCCCAACCTGGGCTTCCTGCCAACTATGATGAGGCAATGGATCACAGGTCATTTCTTGTTGATGAACAAGACAAAACAATCACTGATCTCGGGGAGACCAGCTAGAGAAAACACTGCTAGCAGCCAAGAAGGGCGCTCAAGACAGTGAAATCCTAGGTGCATTGCCCAATGGGAAATATGCAAATAAAAAAAGTCCGTGGAGCCTCTGTTAGGAGTCTCAACACAGAAACTCCCTTGTCATAGCTTTAAACTTGTCAAAGAGTTGGATATTGACTAAAAGGGCCACTTAATATGGTGGTTATGGTGGTTTCCTAAAAATAGCCACTCCTTGGCTATGTCCTACCAGGGATATCTGGCTAGTTTCTGGATTGAGACTCCTAACAGAAGCTTCACAGACTTTTTTGATTTGCATATTTCTTGTTGCTGGGCATAGGGTCAAGGCCGCTCCTCGGGAGTGGGCTGATGGAATGCAGGCAATTCGATCTCCTACAGGTCATCTTCATCTCTCCCGTCATCAAACAGATGGGGCATCCTGGACAGTGCATCAACGTTAGTGTTCTTGCGGCCAGCCCTGTATTTTATGATAAAATCATAATTTGCTAACCCTGCGACCCATCGCTGTTCTAAAGGCCCTGTCACACACAGAGATAAAGCTGCAAAAGATCTGTGCTTGCAGTGAAATTGTGGACAATCAGTTCCAGGTTTGTGGCTGTGTACAAATGGAACAATAAGTCCATGATTTTACAGCAACCACAGATCTGCAAAAGATTTATCTCTGTGTGTGACAGGGCCTTAAGGCTCCCAGCTTCACCGTATCCAGGTGAGTCAACGGGTTATTGTCCATGTACACGGTAAACTTTGCAGCAGCAAGATAGTGCTTAAACCTTTATGTCACAGCCCATACAAGTGCCAGGAACTCCAGCTTGAAAGAACTATAGTTCTCCGGGTTCCTCTTCGTGGACCTTAACTTCCACCTGGCATAGTCTATTACCTTCTCTTTGCCCTTTTGCACCTGTGGCAGGACGGCTCCAAGCCCCACATTACTAGCATCCGTATACAGTATAAACGGGAGACCGTAGTTGGGAGACGCCAGAATTTCATCCCCCGTCAGGACAGACATCATCTGCTCAAAAGATTCTTCTTGTTTCTTGCCCCATTGGAATGGAGGGGCAGAGGATTTGCCATGCATGGTTTGTGTTCTGTCCCCACTTAATGGCGATTGAAGGCGCGTAGTTGTGAGAGGTTGTGAAAATCTTACCTTCGTTTTTCCTATAGGTGAGGCAGACAGGACCAGAGCGCTCCAGAGTTAAACATGCACATGCTGAGATGAAACAATGGTGGTTTATTTTCTCCAAAGGTTAAGGACATGCAGAAGTACAGCGGTCCAAGTACTTGGCATTGTAGTTCTCCTGTGATGCTTGTCTCCGAAGCTACTACGGTTAGAAGACTTTGCTTCTAGCAGCTCCAATAAGGGATGTTGTTCTCACAAACTCTGGTTTGGAATGAACATACCAGGATGTGATGCAAGAGGGTCATCAGACACTCCCATGGGCTGGACAAAAGAAACAGAGGAGCCGAAAGGTCTGACCAATAGATGGCAGCAGAGACAAGCATGAAAAACATTATATAACAGTTTTAACTAAGACAAATAAAAATAGCACAGTTTGTCCCACCAGAAGGTCTTGCAAGGGGGCCGCCATCTGCGTGTACCCCTTGATAAACCTCCGATAGTACCCCATCAGGCCCAGGAACTGCTGCACCGCTCTGACAGTTTTGGGCCTTGGCCAGTTCTGGATAGCTGTAATTTTCTCTGGATCCAGTGCCACACCTTCAGCACTGACCACATGCCCCAAGTACTCTACCTTCGGCTTTAGCAGGTGACACTTGGATGGCTTGAGATTCATCCCGTACTTAGACAGTGCCTCAAATACCTCTGACAAGTGTTCCAGGTGCGTCTTGTATGTCTTGGAGTATACAATGACGTTGTCCAGGTATAGCAAGACCGTGTCGAAGTTGCAATGGCCCAAGCAGCACTCCATGATCCTCTGGAACGTCCCCGGGGCATTTCATAGCCCGAATGGCATGCTATTAAATTCACATAGTCCCATCAGAGTAGCGAACGCAGTCTCTTCTCCCGGTCTTCCTCAGCAACGGCTACCTGCCTCTATCCGCTAGTGAGATCAAGGGTAGAAAAGTAAGTAGCAGATTTCAGGGCAGCTAACGATTCCTCAATGCGGGGCAAGGGGTAGGCATCTTTGTGCGTTATCTTATTAATTTGTCGGTAGTCTACACACATTCTCATGGTACCATCCTTCTTCTTCATGAGTACCAGATGGGCGGCCCAGGGACTAGAGCTGTCACGGATTACTCGAGCTTCCTTCATGCTCCTGAGCATATCTTTGGCACATTGGTAATGGGCAGGTGGTATGGGCCTATACCTCTCTTTGATAGGTGGGTGAGTGCCTGCGGGTATGTGATGTTGTACCCCCTTCATCCGCCCAAAATCCAGTGGATGCTTACTAAAAACCTGCTCATACTCCTGGAAAACCCTGTAGAGCCCTTGTTTATGATGTGCGGGTGTAGAGTCGGTGCCCACATGTAGCTCCTGACACCACTTCTCTAACGGTTCCTGGGGGCTGTCACTAAGGGACTCATTTGGGGAACGTGCTGCATGGATGGCATCTGCATTGACTACAAACAGCTTGGCAATAGTGGCATATCTGGGTAATGTGATCTCCTCTTCCCCACAATTCAACGCTCACACGGGCACTCTCCCCTTCCGGACATCAACTACCCCCCTGGCCGTAAACACGGTGGGCCAATGCTCTGATGGCAGGGGCTCTACCACTGCCTGGTAATCCTGTCCATGAGAGCCTACAGCTGCCCTGCACCATATCATCATTTCGCTTTGCGGGGGCACTATAAGAGGGGCCACATCCATTACACGCACATTATCTCACCTCCAGAGCGATTTACCTGTTGCCGCTGCAGGAGAGCTCGGATATTACTCTGCAGGACCCTCTGTCGCCCTGCTCCTGCAGTCTCAGACAGCTGTTGAAGCAAAGACAATACTTCTCCCATACAGTTTTCAATCACATTTGTGCCTAAAATGATCTTAGGGTTCCGATCACTAGGGTCATTTTGTATGACTATGAGGCCTTGCCTCTCCAACTCTACCCAGCCCACCTTAATGGTCACCTCCTTGAACCCAATTTGAGTCACTGGTAACCCGTTGACGGTGTAGATGGTAATGCTGTCATCTGGTGGGGTGAGTTCATCATCAAATCAAAATTTCTTAAACAGTATATAGGGAATAGTTGTTACCTGGGAGCCGGTATCAAGGAGTGCAGAGGTCGGGATGCCATCCAGGGTGATGGAAACAATGGGCCATCCTGCTACATACTGTCATGCTTCCGGGATCCCGGCGCCGCCTGTCACTCACCGGTCTGGTCCCCGGGTCTCCTGTCCGCGGCTGCTCCACCTGCTCTTCCTTCTGCGCGTCCTCCATGCTCCCCGTCCGCCGGTACCGGTTTCCGCTGCGGTCCGGGACTCAGCTTCTGCCTCACCTGCATCTCCTCCACTTCCCCCAGCATGTCCTGCACTGGTCTCCGGCACTCGGGCCTCGTGCATGCGCACTAGGGCGCGGACGCGCTCACCCACCTCTTCTTAAAGGGTCAGCATCACTGAAACAGGATATGGCTGATTACAGGTACAGGGTATATAAGAACTTCCTTTTCTTTTGGTCGGTGCCTCTTCAACGTGTTCTTGTAGCTAGGTGTTCAGGTCCCTCTGTGCTTTGTACCCAGGTTAACCCTGTCTCTTCCCGCAGTGTCCGTCTGCCAACCTGAGTGTGTCCAGCTTGCCGGTTCCCCAGGAGTTGCCCCGGTGACCACTAGCTGTGGATCCCGCCATCTTCCGTCAGCCTGTACTCGTCACCGGTCCTGGATTCCATCTGGTCACATCAGCCTGCATGTTTCGCTGGACTCGGAACCCGTCTGTTGTTACCACTCGGCACCTGTACCCGGTTCCAGTCATCAGTCCTGCACACGACCCCCGTTGGACTAATAGCCATATCCCGTACAGACTTCTGAAGGACACGTACTCTGAACTCTTTTGTGTCCCCTCTACTGTGCATCTAGACCCTCTGGGTGGGTGACCGGACAGTCCCTGTATAGGGGTTCGCTCCTGATTGCCTCTCTGGGGGAGTCCGGCGCACGGTCCCGTGGATCCACCTCCAGGACATTACACATACCGCTCTCGCCAGTCTGCTGGGCCTTGAGAGTTTATTCCTGGGGATTGGCCCTTGACCCCAGGGGTTGCTCGTTTAAAGGACAGCTCCGCGCATTGTGGCCATTCTTGTTACACTTATAACAAACAGGTGGTACATATCGGTCACTGCTCCGTCCTTTGTATGTCGGGGTCTTCTTTCTCATCCATGGGACATCCTCCGGACAATCGGCTAGTTGAATCTCTCGTCGGGATGGCTTTGGACTTGAGCTGCATCGCCTCCAAGATTCTTGCGACGTCGCTGCTCAGCTGCTGCACCTGGGAAGACAAATCGCTGATTCTGGGTCCAGACACCACTGGGGGAGTTGGTTCCGGCAGTGCCAAGGCAGGGGGCTTCACATGCAACAGGGATGTACCAGCTTGCCAGGATGGGAGTGGAGAGTCAGGAGCCTCCGGGGGCTGCAGGGCTTTGATTGCCAGCTCTTTTAAGGTGGCAAAGTCCAAAGCCCACAGCCAGAGCTGCTTACAGTCCTCCACTGACCCTAGGTCTTGCAGGAACTGCTCCACCAGCATCTTGTTCCCCTCTGGCTCTCCAATATCGTTGGTCAGTCGCAGGGTCCGCAGGGAAGCTTGTAACTTTAAGGCATAATCACTAATGCTGTCTTGGGGCCGTTTTTTGCAGCTGTAGAACCTCATCCTCAACTCAGCCTCAGTGCGGGTCTCAAATGCAGCTCCCAGTCTCTTAAAGACGGCAGGTACCGAGACCCGATCCTCCTCGGTCCATGTCTCCATTTCCAATTCTGCAGCGCCGGTCAGCTGCCCCAGGACTACAGACGCCCGCTGCCGTCCGGTCAGAGCGTACATATCAAGGACATTACATATCTTCCTCTTGAATCCCTGTAGCGCATCTGGTCGGCCATCATACTGCAGGAGCCAGGCAGCGCCAGGCACATAGGGCAGGGTTAGGGTAGGTCCCGGTGCCGCCGCTCCTGCGGCCGCAGCAGCATCCACCACACCGGCGTTACTCTGGTCCGGTGGAGACAGCGCCACCACACTTCCATCGTCTGGCGCGGACATTCTCGCACTCCCCTTGGTTTTCACTCAGCACTCTCCTCGATGCTGTGGCCCTCTGGGAACTTCCGGTTCCGGGCTCACTCTCAGGACGAAGGGTGGGGATCAGCTTCACGCGCGTTCGTGGAGAAGATGGCGTTTTGGCGCCAAAAGATGACGGAAGATGGCGGAATTGGCGTGAAATGGGGACCCCGACTCGCGGGTTCGACTTTTAAGGCGCACGTCACCCAGGTAAGTGGGTCCTGCTCGTATCCTGTTCATGATGCCAGGAATTTGAGGTGTGTCACCCCCGTGCCAGCAGTCAGGCTTCTCGGATCAGGATCCGCAGTGGCTCGAGGGGTGTCTGGACCCGGGGGTCGTGCGGGCACTCAAATGAAGGGAGTATTTACAGGGGATTGTGTTAAAGTTCGTGACACCACCCGTGGTATGTGGTAATGTGGAGTACCACCGCTGCAGTTGGGAGTACCCAGGGGCGATGGTGTGGGGCAGCCAGGTGTTAGAACCCTCCAAGAGTTGGGGGAATTCCCCGGGACTCGGTGATGGTGTCTGGGGAGTGCCGTTGGGTACGAAGGGGGTCACTTTCATACTCACTCAGTCCAGTAAACTGACACCGATAACTGGATAAACCAAAGTTCTGGATACTGCTGCCACTGAGGGGAGATAGTTTTGGTTCCGTCCCCAATGGTGCTGCCTGGTGATCCATGACCTTCCTCCTGGCACTAAGATCACTTCTCTGTTGGTCCCGGTAGCATGGAACTAGTCGGGTCCCCCTCTGCAGTATGGCTAACTGTGGGAGCTTGCTCTCAGGGTTCACGCTTGGGATTTTCTGGACCGTTTTTGTGGAAAGTCCTATCCCCCTCATTGCGCTAGTACCCCGATTTTGGAGCAGGTGGAGAGCAGATCTTGAAGGCTCCGTTCTCATTGGGTAAATTGTCAGGTTGCCTGAAGCTACTCCCTGACTTAGGGTCCACATACCCCGTCATACCCTGGTCCCAGCCCGGTGATGGTACAAGGCTGCTGGCTGTCCTCCTCAACAGTTCCGTGCCCCTTATCACGATCCCCTGCCACTGGGGGTCCAGCTCCTACCAGGTCCAGACCACCGTCTGCTACTTAGGTGTCTCCAAGGAGCCCGGCTCCTGACCTGCTCTTTCCTTCACTTCCCACTCTCGATTCTCTTTCTCCTGAGACTTCTAACCTACCCTTGACCAACCCCCCAAGTGGGTGACCCTATTCCACTTAGGCCGTCTACTGGTGTGTCTGGTGGGTGTGGTGCAGAGTGTACCTTAGAACTTTAATCAGCTGATGTAGGCAACACCATGTAGTTGAGGACCCACAACCAAGGAGGAAGCGTATATTGCAAGGGGGGGCAGAGTATGCAATACCCTGTGACGACCCGATAGTCCAGGGGCGTCATACTATATGGTAAAGCTTATGGTTTGCTTTAAAATTACAACTCGTCATGCAAAAAATAAGCCCTCATATGGCAACATTTACCATAAAATAAAAAAGTTACGGCTCTTGGAAAAAGAGAAGCAAAAAACAAAAACAGAAAAATGGAAAATCCCACGGGGCTGAACGAGTTAAAGGAATGGGTGGTCTTCAATAGAGTTGAGCGCGGTTCGTGGTTCGTGGTTCTCCAGTTCTAGGCTCGAGTGATTTTGGGGCATGTTCTAGATCGAACTAGAACTCGAGCTTTTTGCAAAAGCTCGATAGTTCTAGATACGTTCGAGAACGGTTCTAGCAGCAAAAAGCAGGGCTTTTTACAGCTACAGTGTGCAGGAGCCATCGCTGGCAGCCTGCCACAAGCTGGTAACCAAGATAAACATCGGGTATCCAAGCAAAGCGCTTTGGTTAGTAACCCGATGTTTATCTTAGTTACGTGCAGGAAGCCCACACTTTCCCGCTCAGCTCGCTCCGCCCCCTCCTGCCCGCGGCATGTATACATATACACACACACATCCACCCCCCCCCCCGCCCGCCCGCTCGCTCGCTCGCTCGCTCGCCTTACCTGCGGTGATGAAGTCCCGCCATCCCGACCTCAGCGCTGTCACTGTCCTCCATGGCCGCCGCTTGTCACATCACCTATCGCTTCCGACCCGAGACTGACTAGCGGTGACGTCACGGACCTCTCGCGATACTTGCTGTGAAGGCGCCGGTCATTGACCTCAGTGACAGGGGCTGTCAGTGTGCTGGAGATCAGCGCAGGTAATGTACCTCGCTGACAGCAGCACTTGTCACCCCCCTGCAGTGACCTGGGCTGACCCATTGATGTTAGCTCAGGTCACTGCATTGCTCTCCCAGCCAATGGGGAACATCCTGCTCTTCATTGACTGGGACAGTGTGGATCGTCATGGCAACCCCTTGGATTACAGCAGACCTGGATTTGTTTTTCAATCTAATAAATTGGTTAAAGAGGGAATGTTTTGGGGAGTGTTTTTTCAAATAAAAATGTGTTTGTCGTCTATTTTTTTTTATTACTGACTGGGTTGGTGATGTCGGGTATCTGATAGACGCCTGACCTCACCAACCCCAGGGCTTGATGCCAGGTGACATTACACATCTGGTATTAACCCCAAATATTACCCCGTTTGCCACCGCACCAGGGCGCGGGATGAGCTGGGGCGAAGCACCAGGATTGGCGCATCTAATGGATGCGCCACTTCTGGGGCGGCTGCGGCCTGCTATTTTTAGGCTGGGGAGATTCCAATAACCATGGACCTCCCTAGTCTGAGAATATCAGGCCCCAGCTGTCTGCTTTACCTTGGCTGGTGATCCAATTTTGGGGGACCCCTACGTGTTTTTTTTTTTAATTATTTATTTAATTTAAAATAACAGCGTGGGGTGCCCTCAGTTTTGGATTACCAGCCAAGGTGAGGTTGCCAGCTGTGGTCTGCAGGCTGCAGCCGTCTGCTTTACCCTAGCTGGCTACAAAACTAGGGGGAACCCTATGTCATTTTTTTTTCATTTTTTGGCTAAATACAAAGCTAAGCACCCCTTAGTGCCACATGAAAGGTACCAAAGGGTGTTCCACTTTTTCTCCATTTTTTTCTCCACTTTCTCTCCACTTTTTCTCCACTTTTTCTCCATTTTTTTCTCCACTTATTCTCCACTTTTTCTCCTCTTATTCTCCACTTTTTCTCCACTTTTTCTCAACTTTTTCTCCTCTTATTCTCCACTTTTTCTCCAATTTTTCTCCACTTTTTCTCCATTTTTTTCTCCACTTTTTCTCCACTTCTTCTCCACTTTTTTCTCCACTTTTTCTCCTCTTATGCTCCACTTTTTCTCAAATTAATCTCCACTTTTTCTCCACTTTTTCTCCACTTTTTCTCCACTTTTTCTCCACTTTTTTCTCCACTTTTTCTCCTCTTATGCTCCACTTTTTCTCCACTTTTTCTCCACTTTTTCTCCACTTTTTCTCCACTTTTTCTCCTCTTAATCTCCACTTTTTCTCCTCTTATGCTCCACTTTTTCTCCACTTTTTCTCCACTTTTTCTCCACGTTTTCTCCACTTTTTTCTCCACTTTTTCTCCTCTTATGCTCCACTTTTTCTCCACTTTTTCTCCACTTTTTCTCCACTTTTTCTCCACTTTTTCTCCACTTTTTCTCCTCTTATGCTCCACTTTTTCTCCACTTTTTCTCCACTTTTTCTCCACTTTTTTCTCCTCTTATGCTCCACTTTTTCTCCACTTTTTCTCCTCTTAATCTCCACTTTTTCTCCACTTTTTCTCCACTTTTTCTCCACTTTTTCTCCACTTTTTTCTCCACTTTTTCTCCTCTTATGCTCCACTTTTTCTCCACTTTTTCTCCACTTTTTCTCCACTTTTTCTCCTCTTATGCTCCACTTTTTCTCCACTTTTTCTCCACTTTTTTCTCCACTTTTTCTCCTCTTATGCTCCACTTTTTCTCCACTTTTTCTCCACTTTTTCTCCTCTTATGCTCCACTTTTTCTCCACTTTTTCTCCACTTTTTTCTCCACTTTTTCTCCTCTTATGCTCCACTTTTTCTCCACTTTTTCTCCACTTTTTTCTCCACTTTTTCTCCTCTTATGCTCCACTTTTTCTCCACTTTTTCTCCACTTTTTTCTCCACTTTTTCTCCTCTTATGCTCCACTTTTTCTCCACTTTTTCTCCACTTTTTCTCCTCTTAATCTCCACTTTTTCTCCTCTTATGCTCCACTTTGTCTCCACTTTTTCTCCACTTTTTCTCCTCTTATGCTCCACTTTTTCTCCACTTTTTCTCCACTTTTTCTCCACTTTTTCTCCTCTTATGCTCCACTTTTTCTCCACTTTTTCTCCACTTTTTTCTCCACTTTTTCTCCTCTTATGCTCCACTTTTTCTCCACTTTTTCTCCACTTTTTCTCCACTTTTTCTCCTCTTATGCTCCACTTTTTCTCCACTTTTTCTCCACTTTTTCTCCACTTTTTTCTCCACTTTTTCTCCTCTTATGCTCCACTTTTTCTCCACTTTTTCTCCACTTTTTCTCCTCTTATGCTCCACTTTTTCTCCACTTTTTCTCCACTTT
The DNA here is from genome assembly GCF_048569485.1 of Anomaloglossus baeobatrachus. NCBI lineage: Eukaryota > Metazoa > Chordata > Amphibia > Anura > Aromobatidae > Anomaloglossus > Anomaloglossus baeobatrachus. Next base: position 270,836,825 of record NC_134353.1, on the reverse strand, counting down.
TTTCTCCACTTTTTCTCCTCTTATGCTCCACTTTTTCTCCACTTTTTCTCCACTTTTTCTCCACTTTTTCTCCTCTTATGCTCCACTTTTTCTCCACTTTTTCTCCACTTTTTCTCCACTTTTTCTCCACTTTTTCTCCTCTTATGCTCCACTTTTTCTCCAATTTTTCTTCACATGTAGCTCCTGACACCACTTCTCTAACGGTTCCTGGGGGCTGTCACTAAGGGACTCATTTGGGGAACGTGATGTCCAGCAATCAAAATACAGGGAAGCCCATTTTATTTTTAGTTATTTAAATAAATAATTTAAAAAAATATATGTTAGCTCCCACTGCATTTTTTGTATTGCTAGCTAAGGGTAATCCAAGCAGCTACTGGCTGCTGACCCCCACTGCTTGGTGTTACCTTCACTGGCAATGGAAAATCCAGGGAAGCATTTTTTTTTTTTTTTGCCAAAAAGCTACAAAAAAAGGACGTGAGCTTCGCCATATTTTTGTATGCTAGCCAGGTATAGCAGGCAGGTGCTGGAAGAGTTGGATACAGCGCCAGAAGATGGCGCTTCTATGAAAATGCCATTTTCTGAGGTGGCTGCAGACTGCAATTCGCAGCAGTGGGGCCCAGAAAGCTCAGGCCAACCGGTGGTGCGGATTCCAATCCCCAGCTGCCTAGTTGTACCTGGCTGGACACAAAAATGGGGCAAAGCCTACGTCATTTGTTTTCTAATTATTTCATGAAATTCATGAAATAATAAAAAAAGGGCTTCCCTTTATTTTTGGTTCCCAGCCGGGTACAAATAGGCAACTGGGGGTTGGGGGCAGCCGTACCTGCCTGCTGTACCTGGCTAGCATACAAAAATATGGCGAAGCCACATAATTTTTTCAGGGGGCAAAAAACTTCTGCATACAGTCCTGGATGGAGTATGCTGAGCCTTGTAGTTCTGCAGCTGCTGTCTGTCTGTATGGAGAAGAGCAGACAGCAGCTGCAGAACTACAAGGCTCAGCATACTCCATCCAGGACTGTATGCAGAAGTTTTTTGCCCACCAAAAAAATGACGTTGGCTTCGCCATATTTTTGTATGCTAGCCAGGTACAGCTGGCAGCCACGGGCTGCCTCCAACCCCCAGTTGCCTATTTGTACCCGGCTGGGAACCAAAAATATAGGGAAGCCCGTTTTTTTTAATTATTTCATGAAATAATTAAAAAACAAATGACGTGGGCTTCGCCCTATTTTTGTGTCCAGCCGGGTACAACTAGGCAGCTGGGGATTGGAATCCGCAGCACAGGTTAGCCCGAGGTTTGTGGGCGCCTCTGCTGCGGATTTCAGTCCGCAGCCGTCCCAGAAAATGGCGCTCTCATAGAAGCGCCATCATCTGGCGCTGTATCCAACTCTTCCAACAGCCCTGGAGCCGGGTGGCTTGTTGGGTAATCATGAGTTAATACTGGCTTTGTTTTACCAGCCAGTATTAAGCCAGAGATTCTTAATGTCAGGCACGTTTGACCCGGCCATTAAGAATCTCCAATAAAGGGTTAAAAAAAGACACCACACAGAGAAAAAATACTTTAATAGAAATAAATACACAGACACATTAGAGACTCCATCTTTATTACCCCTGTCAGCCCTCCACGATCCTGCTCTTCTGTCTTCTTTCTTTCTAGTGTAGTAGTAGTGACGATTGTAGTGAGGGGCATCACTTGGGGCTGGGGAACCTCCATCCTAACTACAATGCTCACTACAATCGGGAAGCAGCGTGCAGCCTTCACTCCGTGAGTGATCACTGCTGGCTGCTAGCGGTAACGCTGACAGACGCGTTACCATAGCAACGGTGCTCTCGGAGCCGCGGTTAGCGGTGACGTCACCGCTAACTGCGTTGCTATGGCAACGGTGATCTCCGTTAATGACCGGCTGTGTCAGCCGGTCCCTAACGGAACGGGGAGTCGACCGTGTGCTAGAGCATGTCGCCGGTACACGGCGATACACATATGTGCACCGTGTACCGGAGAGATGCACTCGCAGGTCCTACATGACGTGTCATAGTCATGTGACCAGTCTGTAGCCAATGAGATAATAGCCACGTGACTGGTCACATGGCTATTTTGACGTCACGATAGGTCCTGCTTCTCTGCTGGCAGTGCAGGTCACCGGGAGGATTCAGCGATCATTGGATGGAATAGCGGCAGGAGACAGAGTGCAGAAGGGATCGCGAGGACCGGTAAGTGTTATGGCAATGTTTATTAACTGTTTGTGTACATTTATAATGCATTTTTATGTGTTTGTGATTGCCTCCCATTCTAGCCTATACGTTCGAGTTCGGTTCGTCGAACGTTCGACGAACCGAACTCGAACGGGACCCCCGTTCGTCGAGCCGACCTCGAGCCGAACCGGGACCGGTTCGCTCATCTCTAGTCTTCAATACCAAGATATGTTATTAACCCCTTAAGGACGGAGCCAGATTTGTACTTAATGCCCAGGCCATTTTTTGCAATTTTGACCAGTGTCACTTTATAAGGTTATAACTCTGGAACGCTTCAATGGATCCCGGTGATTCTGAGATTGTTTTTTCGTGACATATTGGGCTTCATGTTAGAGGTAAATTTAGGATGATATTTTTTTATTTTATTTGTGAAAAAATCTGAAATTTGACAAAAAAATTAAAAATTTTGCAAGTTTCAAACTTTTAATTTTTATGCCCATAAACCAGAGAGTTATGTCACACAAAATAGTTAATAAATAACATTTTCCACTTGTCTACTTTAGATCAGCGCAATTTTTGAAACAAAATTTTTTGGGGTTAGGAAGTTAGAAGGGTTCAAAGTTCATCAGCAATTTCCCATTTTTTCAACAAAATTTACAAAACCATTTTTTTAGGGACCACATCCCATTTGATGTGACTTTGAGAGGCCTGGGTGACAGAAAATACCCAAAAGTGACACCATTCTAAAACCTGCACCCCTCAAGGTACTCAAAACCACATTCAAGAAGTTTATTAACCCTTCAGGTGCTTCACAGGAACTAAAGTAATATGGAATGAAAAAAAATAAAAATTAACATTTTACCTAAAAATGTTACTTTAGCACTAATTTTCTTACTTTTTCAAGAGGTAACACCAAAAATCGGACCTCACACTTTGTTACCCACTTTCTTATGAGCGTGCCGATACCCCACATGTGGTCAGAAACCTTTGTTTGGGTAAATGGGAGGGCTTGGAATAAAAGGAGCAATATTTGAATTTTGGAAAGCAAAGTTGGCTGAAACAGATTGCGGGCACCATGTTGCTTTTACAGATCCCCTAAGGTACCTAAACAGCAGGAACCCCCCTCAAGTGACCCCATTTTGGAAACTAGACCCCTTAAGGCTTCTATCGAGGGGTATACTGAGCATTTTGGACCCACAGGTACTTCACAGATTTTGATAACAATACTTTGTCATATTGAAAATTGTAAGTTTTTTCTCAAAAATGTTGCTTTAGCATCAATTCTCTCACTTTTTCAAGAGGTAATTCCAAAAATTTGACCCAAATGTTTGTTACCCACTTTTTTATGAGCGCGGTGATACCTCACATGTGGTCTGAAACCTTTGTTTGGACAAATGGGAGGGCTTGGAACGAAAGGAGCAATATTTGAATTTTGGAAAGGAAATTTGGCTGAAAAAGATTGCGGGCACCATGTTGCATTTGGAGGACCCCATAGGTATGTAAACAGCAAAAAACCACCACAAGTGACCCCATATTGGAAACTAGGCCTCTCAAGGAATTTATCTAGATGTTTGGTGAGTACCCTGAACCCCCAGGTGCTTCACAGAAGTTTATAACGTTGAGCCATGAAAATAAAAAAATAAACTTTTACCACAAAATTGTTACTTCAACCAGGTAGCTTTTTTTTTCACAAGGGTAACAGGAAAAAAATCACCATGAAATGTATTCTGCAATTTCTCCTGAGTTTGGTGATATCTTATATGTGGTGGAAATCAACTGTTTGGGCACACGGCAGGTCTTGGAAGGGAAGGAGTGCAATTTGACTGAACATTTGGCTGGAATAATTAGTGGACGCTATGTCGCATTTGGAAAGCCCCTAAAGTGCCTAAACAGTGGAGGCCCCCCACAAGTGACCCCATTCTGGAATCAAGAAACCTCAAGGCTTTTATCTAGGTGTATATTGAGCATTTTGAATCCACGAATACTTCACAGAATTTGATAAGCTTAGGTTGCCATATTGAAAATTTTCATTTTTTTCACAAAAATGTTTCTTTAGCATCACATTTCTCACTTTTTCAAGAGGCAACAACAAAACGTGGACCCCACAGGTTGTTATCCAATTTCTTGTGAGCGCAGGGATACCCCATATGTGGCCAAAAACCTCTGTTTGGATATATGGGAGGGCTTGGAATGGAAGGAGCACCATTTGAATTTTGGAAAAGTTGAAATAAATTGCGCGCACCATGCCACATTAGCAGGGCCTCTTGGGTACCTATACATTAGAAACCCCCCACAAGTGACTCTATTTTGGAAACTGGACCCCTCAAGGATTTTATTCAGAAGTATAGTAAGCATTTTGAATCCACAGGTACTTCACAAAAATGTTGCTGTAGCAACAAATGTCTCACTTTTAGGCTATGTGGCCATGATCCAGCGACACGGCGTCTAGTACACAGTGCCAGCCTCCTGCAGAGATGTTAGTGTTGTCCACGGGAGAACGCAGCTGCGCCATGCCCACGATTTGGGTTCAGGCTGCTGTGGAGCTCTATGCTACCTGCAGAGCACACTCATCTCCGCAGCATAAATTGACATGCTGAGGCTCGGGAAGCTGCGCCACAGGTCGGTTTATGCTGCGGAGAAAAGAAGCACAGTGGGCATGAGATCTCCAAAAATCCTTCCACTGTGCTTCTACTGCACAACGCAGCGCTATGGACGCAGGGAAAACACTCAGCGCCCAAACCACTGCAAACCCTGATTGTGGGCACATAGCCTAAAATGCTACAATGGATGAATGGATAGATGTCAAACATATATAACGTCCCACCCCCCTGCATATTCTAAGCTGGCGCCCTTTAGTGCCTTTCATGTGGCACTAAAGGGTGCCTAGCCTTGTATTTAGCCCAAAAAGAAAAAAAAATAATTAAAATAAATGACGTGGGGTCCCCCCTATTTTTGATAGCCAGCTAGGGTAAAGCAGACAGCTGTAGCCTGCAAACCACAGCTGACAGCTTCACCTTGGCTGGTGATCAATTTGGAGGGCTCCCCAAGCTGTTTTTTTTTTTAATTATTTATAAATAAATAATTAAAAAAAACAAACAAACGTGGGGTCCCCCCAAATTAGATAACCAGCCAAGGTGAAGCTGACAGCTGGGGTCTGGTATTCTCAGGATGGGAAGAGCCATGGTTATTGGACTCTTCCCAGCCTAAAAATAGCAGGCCGCAGCCGCCCCAGAAGTGGCGCATCCATTAGATGCGCCAATCCTGGCGCTTCGCCCCAGCTCATCCCGCGCCCTGGTGCGTTGGCTAACGGGGTAATAAATGGGGTTGATACCAGGTGTGTAATGTCACCTGGCATCAAGCCCAGCAATTAGTTATGTCACGCGTCTATCAGATACCCGACATAACTAATTGACAGTAATAAAAAAAAAAATTGACAACAAAAAAAATTTATTTGAAAAAACACTCCCCAAAACATTCCCTGATTAGCCAATTTATTGAAAAGAAAAAAAAATCCGCTGTAATCCATTTGGACGTCCCACGTCGACTCTGGACCTTCTAGAATATGGGGGACACGTTCAGGGAACGTATCCCCCATTTTCTAGGTGTGAGGACCCTCCATTTGAGGAGAGTGGGTGCAATGAATCTGCACCCACCCTCCCCGGGTCACAACTGCAAAGTGCCGAGCAGCAGCAGCAGCAGCGTCCTGAACACAGGAAGCTGTCATCTGCTCTGCTCATGTGACCGGCGTCTGCTGTGAAGGAGCCGGAGGAGGGGGCCGCGGGGGATCAGAGCTGCGACAGGTATGTATGACACCGGGGAACACCGGGGGGGATAGGGGGGGACCCGGCAGGGCCTGGGAAGCAGGTTTCTGTCGCATGTGTTATGGCACATGCGACAGAAACCATAGGAAAGGGGGAAATGCGGCCGGCGCGCTGCTGTGATCGCCGGTGCGCGCGGCCATCTTGGATTTTCGGGAGGGGGTTGGGGGTCGGGGGGGCACTTTGGGGATACCGAGGGGACCGGAGGGAACCGGGAAAAAGATTTATCTCCCATCTGACATGTTTGATCATGCCAGATGGGAGATAAATCATTTTTTACCGGCGCGGTCATTTACTGTAACCTGATCATCGGTATACGGTGTATACCGGTCATCAGGTGAGCGGGGACCGGAAAAACCGGCCCGAATCATGATCTCCAGGGTCTCAGCTACCCCCGGCAGCTGAGACCCCGGAAATTTTCTGACTCTGGGGGGCGCTAGACCCTTTTTTCCGACCGCCGTTAAAAAGCGGCGGATCGGAAAAAGTACCCTAATATGCCGCCGTTAAAAGGCGTATCGGCGGTCGTAACCTGGAGTTATTCAGTTTGGAAAAATGGCTTAAGTGTGATCTTATTACAATGTACAAATATATGAGGTGACAGTACAGAAACCTTTCTAATGATATTTTTATACTTAGGTCTGTGACGGGGATAAGAGGGCATCCACTACATCTTGAGATAAAGAGGTTTAATCATATTCACAGATTCTTTATTTGATGAGCAATGAGACCATGGAACGTTCTGCCATAAGATGTGATAGTGGTTGATTTACTACAAAAGTTCAAGGAGGGCCTGGATGCCTTTCTTGAAAAATATAATATTACAGGCTATGAGTACTAGATTTTGTGACTGGACCTTTCATCTAGGACTTCCTCTTTTCAAACACAATATTTCAGACCTTGCCAACACCAACATAGCAAGGATAGCTATGTAGGTAGGTAAACATACACATCGCAAAATGTGGAAGCAGTTCACGGTATAGATATACTGTGTATGCTTGTCGAATTGGGCTAGTGAAAAAGTCAAATATTTAAAAAAAAAAATATGTTTTTTTTATTTTTTGAAGAAAATTCATCCCTTTATCCAAAAGTTATAAAAGAAGAAATGCTAGTTAGATATGAAAATAAAAAGTCAGCAGTATGCTGTATTAGTGTGGCTTTTATTGGTGTCAAATATGTTCAGTAAAACAAATATGCAAAATTTGTTTGGGACACGCACAGTTTGTGAGGTAGGCAATTGTAGTTAGTTGTCTGGATTTTAAAAACTTTTCTTTTGTATTTAAAAAAAAACTATTACTCCTTCACAAAAATGATTGCATGAGGAATGCTAAAACTCAATAGAGTCGATTATGAAAAGCTAGCACCCCATCTGATACTGATTTTAGATTTTTTTTTTCCTCTAACAACTATTTTGTTTTTTTTGCTTCTGCTATTACATCAAGGATGGCATATAAAATATGTAATTGTAATACAAATGTAATAGGACATATGTCAGCTACACAATATCACTGATCAATCACACTGAATTTTTCACTGCTTCTGGCAGCTCTATCTCTCTCCCCCTATCAACGTAGTCCATGTTTTATACAGAATACTACTCTTGTTTACTTCAGTGCTGCAGTTATAAAACACATTACGATGTGGAATATTTTTCCAATATTTTAGGGCTTTCTTTTCCTATCTCTATTGCTGTATAGTTAGCTCTGACTTACTGTCACAATGTTGAAATCACCATAAAATGGCTATGGGCATGCCTGAGACAAGGTGTAGGTAGGGTAGGCACTCCTCTAGGAAACTGCCTCTTGTCTCCTGAAGGAGGGTGCAGTTTATTAAAAACATAAATGTGAAACAAGTGCAGATCAACAAGATGGTATGAAAAGTAGGAGTAGGCTGTTACACGCACCTTATCCAGTTGGGCAGAGCAGGCACAACACTGGAAATCATATGTAGAGTTTAATGTGAAAGAAGGCAGAAGCAAATCCAGTGGTGCTCCTCAGTAACCAGAAGATGTGAGTAAAAGCATGCAATTTTATTGAAAAAATATTAAAAAATCCAGCAAGAATAGCAGTGACAAAAAGGGAGATTAGTCACTGCTATTCTTGCTGGATTTTTTAATATGTTTTATGTTTTTAATAAAATTACATGATTTTACTCACATCTTCTGGTTACTGAGGAACACCGCTGGATTTGCTTCTGCCTTCTTTCACATTAAGCTTTTTTGGATTGCTTCTTCCTAAATCATGAGCGGGTCCCACCAGTTGAAAACGGAATCCAGCAGCTGATATAAGGGTAAGACGGCTCCTCCATATTATTTGTTTTGTTTCATATGTAGAGTTACTCCATTGGGTGCAGCTGTGCCTGTTCATAACGGGGCTAGTGAGCAGTGGATCTATAAGCTAACAATATGAAGCAAAAAACAGGTTAAAATAAGTTGCCAGCGAGATAAGAATCCAAAGAGGATAAGTATAACATAATTATTAAACTACGCATTTCAAGGCTGCTCAGACCCCTTCTTCAGATATAATAAAACAGGAAATTGTCCAGACCTTTATGCAGGTCACAGAGTGACATGACCAGCTCAATATGCATAGCAGAAAAAAACATAAAAATGGAATTAAAACACATTATTGCACAATCCCATATGATCTAATAAGTCTGTATAATTTGACCTGATTACTTTGCAGTGTCATTGATCCAATGTTAACTACTAAAAATCAATTCTACTCACAGTATTAGTAAACACTAAATTATACCTTTGTTTCCCCTCATTAGTTGGTATTCTCAAGGTTGATAGTTTAAAAATAACCTGTCATGTGTAAAAATATTATTAACCTGCAGATATGGGGTTGATCTGCAGGTTAAAGGTGTTCTTCTGAATCTGCCCGGTGGCTGCACACTGAGACTGCTGCCGGGAGAAAATTAACTTTAATCCTTCCACCAGCATTCCGGTTTCAGTCACGGGATGGCACTGGCACAAGTTCAGTCACCGCTCTGTGTATGGGGAGCAGCGACTGTAACCATGCCACCTTCACTGAGTAACAGCAGCTCAGAATTAGACCAGCTGTCAGTTAATGCGAGGTGCAATTACAGCTGCCACTCCCATACACAGAGCAGTGACTTAACCCACGCCAACGTCGCTCCCATTACTGAAACCAAAATGCTGCGGGGAAGATTAAACTTCATTTTCTATCAAGAGCAGGATTTAATGTGCAGGCACTGGGCAGGTTAAGAATGCTATTAACATTCAGATTAAACTCCTATCTGCAGATTAATAGCATTTTTATCTGTGACTGGATCACTTTAAATATCCAATAGAATTCCCTATTGATACGTTTTTGATAACAATTAATAATGCTGTTGGGTACTTGCTTTAATATTGTTATTCTCAAATAACTTGGATCCTTTTTATGTTCCATTAAATAATGTTTAGATGAAGAATGATTTATTGTTCTGTTATGTATGTTGTGTCTATGTTTATGCATTCTATAATATATTGATTGTGTAGTCCTTCCTGCATATTGAAGGTTACACTTACATTGTAATAAATAAATGACATAACTAGTATTACAGTTTAAAAATTGGGTTATAGGGAATTTCTCTCTTATAAGCATGGACATACTGTAAATTCTTTACATCTCTGTTTTATTATGTCACAGCAGAGACATTTCACTGGACCACAGAGATAAAAGCCTATTAAACATACTGGGGGGAAAGGGCCCAATAGATATTTCATTACAGGGTGTAATTTTGCTGGGTGAAATATAGTTCTTTAAATTCATGTTTTTACTGAAAATAATATTAGGTTTATCGAGTATATTCCCTGCAAGAACCGTATCATTTCCATTATTGGCAAAAACGTAGTTTGTATACTTCTTTTATTTTCATGGGATTGGATAAAAGTAGTAATAAAGCTATAACTAATTTTCTTAAGGGGGTTTTCCCACAAATAAAGTTAATTTTAATCAATAGATCTTGGAATATATTAAGTACCACAATTGGATGTGTTTAAAAAGTGTTACTGTGCTGAGATAATCTTATAAATGTGCCTCTGCTATGTACTGTGTAAGGCCAGAGTCACACTTGTGAGTGCCTCGCGTGTAACTCGCGCGAGTCTCTCACTGAATCACCCAGCATGGACTCACACTCTCAGGACAGGAGCATCTCAGCTGCATAGACATACATGCAACCGACTCGCTCCTGTCAGGAGAGTGCGAGTCCGTGCCGGATGATTCAATGAGAGACTCGCGAAAGTTACACGCGAGGCACTCGCAAGTGTGACTCTGGCCTAATGGCCCTTATAACCATGCGGGACATGGTCGTATTATACCACATCTCTTGTGCAGTGGAGGGAGCAAAATAAAGTATTCAGACATTACAGCAGGGGTCACAGATGATTATTTTTGTGGGGTAAACAATTTCCCTACATGTTTTTAAAAAATGTTTTATGTCAAATAAATCATTATTTGTGATCATGTGCTGTAATGTTTGTATCCATTTTTGCATTCTCTCTGGCCCTGGAGATATGACATTGTTAAAAAAGATTCTGAAATGGTTAAGAAATTTCACCCGAGCTGGTGATGTATTCCTGTTTTAAAATTGGTTCTGGTAATATATTCATGTACTGATGGTAGTTATTGTTATTATTATTATTTATTATCATAGCTCCATCAATTCCATGGCGCTTTACATGTGAAAGGGGTATACATAATAGGGACAAGTACAATAATCATAAACAATACAAGGCACAGACTGGTACAGGAGGATAGAGGTCCCTGCCCGCGAGAGCTCATAGTCACAAGGGATAGGTGAGGATACAGTAGGTGAGGGTAGAGCTGGTTGTGCGGCGCTATATCAGACTGAGGGTTACGGCAGGTTTTAGGCTTGTCGGAAGAGGTGGGTCTTCAGGTTCCTTTTGAAGCTTGTCAAGGTAGGTGAGAGTCTGATGTGTTGTGGCAGAGTATTCCAGAGTATGGGGGATGCACGGGAGAAATCTTGGATACGATGGTGGGAAGAAGAAATCAGAGGAGAGTAGAGAAGGAGATCATGTGAGGATCAAAGGTTACATGCAGGTAAGTACCGGGAGACTAGGTAAGAGATGTAGGGAGGAGACAGGTTGTGGATGGCTTTGCAGGTCTTGATTAGGGTTTTGAACTGGAGTTGTTGGGCAATGGGAAGACCGTGAAGAGATTTGCAGAGAGGAAAGGTCGGGAGTGGCGGGGCACAGGTGGATTAACTGGGCAGCATAGTTTAGAATAGATTGTAGGGGTGCGAGACTGTTAGAAGGGAGGCCACAGAGCAGGAGGTTGCAATAATCTAGGCGGGAGGTAATAAGGGCATGTACTAGGGTTTTTGCAGTTCTGGCAAAGGAATGTATGGATCCGGGAAATATTTTTGAGTTGGAAACGGCAGGAGGTGAAGAGGGCTTGCATGTGTGACTTGAAAGAGAGATTAGAGTCTAGGATTACTCACAGGCAGCGAGCACGTGGCACTGAAGAAAGTGAGAAGCCATTGAATTCTGTTTTCGTCCATGTTCAGTTTTAAGAATCGAGCAGAGAAGAAGGATGAAATAGCAGACAGACATCATAGTTCTGATTATGTGATCTTGTACTCATGATGGCGCTGGTGTATTAATTTACTGATCATGGTTCTGGTTATGTATTCATGTACTGATGATGGTACAGGTGTTGTATTTATTTACTAATAGTGGTGATATGTAAATAAAACTGAAGCCAATTTTTTCATCAATTCATGAAAATTCAATTGCAAATTCAATTTGCTGGGACCTGAAAATTTCCTAAAATTTAATTTTAATTCAATTAGCATTGGATTGATTCAATCACCTCTAGATATTACATGTAGATTTTAATGCTGTGATATTTCTCACTAAAGTCATGGGAAGTGTCCAAAATAATACACCGAATGGGATATGCTGATGTTTTTAAACACTCAAGTCACAAACTATCAAATATTAAATTTGAATGTAACTTCTGGATGCTCCGTTTATAACTAAACTGCAAACTTTGATGCTTGCAATAGATATTGTAACTTACTATTATAAAAGAATGATTGGTCAAAAAAAAAATACACAGTCTATTTAATACTCAATAACTTTTTTCGTTTGGAATGCAATAGCACTCCAAAACATCCTGTGTGACGACAATGGAATTTTCAAGGGTGCTTGAGTCTCTTGTGCAGGCTTTGAAACTTTGTGACAGCTCAGACATACTGCAGAGCCTTAATCTCTTCACCTATTGTCACAAAACAATTTTTCAGTCCCTTCAGAGTCATTTTGTCTTCTATTTCACACCACTTTTCTCTCTTCTTATTGGATTTCGAGGTTGTCATGGTTGCAGTTTTCCTGTGTTACTATACTAGGCTAAGAGAATGTCCTCCGGGCTTTGAGGTTTATTAAATGGCTGAGCTATACCTCACTACTCTTTTCTTTCTCTTTTTAAGGTGCCCTCTATCTGAAATTAGGATGTGCAATTGAAAGTGCATACAGATCTAAGAATATTTTAAGTCTAAGAAAAAGTTGCTATAATGTATTTCTTATAAATTATATGACACATTCAAATTAAACTTCTTTTATGTGTTAGTATGATTGCATTTTCCATTTTATTAATGAATGATTTAAGATGTTTAAATATTTTTAAGAATTTGTTTTAATTGTTTTTTGTTTAAACAAAACTTTTCTAAAAGTAGAAAATTATTTAAAATAAAGAAATAACTATAATTTCCTTTTCCTTTCCCAGTACTGTTGTCTTTCACTAATCACATGTATTTCATCACTTACATAACCACTGCAGCCAATCACAAGCATAAACAGTGATATATGCTTGTCATATATTCACTGGCTCAAAATTAGGCAAACACATTTATAGGTATTGCTACTTAGCGCATGATTGCTGAGGCCAGTAATTGGCTTCAGTGGTTTGATTGACAGATGGGAAGTCAGGACTGTAGGATCAAAAGATGCTATTGAAATGTGGAGTTGAGGGGTTCCAAGAGTAAGCGGTTATTTACTTAATTCAAAACATTCCCTACTCATTGTCAAGTTTTGTAAAAAGTTGAAAAGTCTTAAGGCCCTGTCACACACAGAGATAAATCTGTGGCAGATCTGTGATAGATCTGTGGCAGATCTGTGGTTGCAGTGAAATTGTGGACAATCAGTGCCAGGTTTGTGGCTATGTACAAATGGAACAATGTGTCCATGATTTCACTGCAACCACAGATCTGCCAAAGATTTATCTCTGTGTGTGACAGGGCCTTTAGACATGGTTTGTTTTATCATCAATCAAGATTTTATTGAATATTACAAAAGTATAAACAATCACATTCCAAGATAAATAAAGACTCTTCTCCAATCCGTCATATGACTTAACATCTGGTCAAACAAAACCATATTTCATTCAATAATGAAAACCAAACATCTACATATTTTATAGAAACATACGAGTCTGATTACTGAACCATGTAAGCGATTAAGAAACACAAAAGAAAGAGAAAAGAAACAAAGAAAAAGGCAGAGTAAAGATATTAAGGAGAGAAAAATAGATAAAGAAAGAGGGGGAGGGAGAAGGCAGGAGGAGGAGGGGAGGGCGATCCTAAGAATCTCTAAGAACTCTATCTAAAATGTGCAAATTGGGGTGAATCCCGAAACAAAATCCAGCTCTGCCATACCATATAGTATCGTTCTGGGTGCATCTCACTGTGGGAAGACAATCTCTCCATTCTGCTTAAGAAATCCATTTCAGCAAACCAGTCACTTAAGGTAGGGGCATTGGATGACCGCCACTTTCTCGGAATTATTGAGTGTGCAGCTGTCATGCAATGTTTCAAAAGACCTTGTTTAACTATTTTTACAGACCCTGGAATCATGGACAGCAGGCCAATTTGTGGGGTTCTAGGTACCATCTCACCAGAGACATGTGAATAAACATCAAATATTTTATTCCACAGTTGCTGAATAGATGGGCAATCCCACCATATATGTAGCATGTTACCAAAGGCTGAACCACATCTCCAGCAGGAATCTGAGACTGAAGGGTATATTTTGTGTAAGTCTGTTGGACATCTGTACCATCTGGTGATAAGTTTATAATTTTGCTCCTGGGCTTTACAGGTCAAGGGGAGCTTGTGTGTACAAAAAAAAGCTTTTTCCCATTGGTCAGTGGTAAATACCATTTCTAGTTCCTTTTCCCATTCTCTTTCAAACCACGGCTTAGTCCCATCATTTTACTGGGTGAAGATTGAGTAGACCTAAGAGATGGAATGTCGGGAAGGTGTATCCTGAAGCAGCAGAGAATCAAAAGGCATTAGTTACGAACAAGGTACCTCAGTCGGCCGGAGGGCATGTAGAAAGGATCGGAGCTGTAAATACATAAAACAGGGTATATGCTGGTCCAGGAGGGAGCATCTCAGGCTTGATAAAGTAGGGAATGACTGGAAGGTAGCCCACAGATGAGTACGTCTGGTTTTATTACTAACTGTCCACATTAAAAACCTCTCTACCCCCACTACCGGTGGGAAGTCAGGGTTGTCAAATATTGGTGTCATGGGACCAGGGAAACCCGAAAGAGCTTGCTTTGTTATAAGGTTATCCCAAATTCTAAGGACATGGTTTGTTTTAGATAATTTTTAAGTGTTGAATGATTTCTTCTTTTGCAACAGCTATCCATGTAGAATTAATAATAATATTTTTCATATGTCATTCTGTTATTGTCTGCCAGTGTAGCGTGTTGCGGGGTGGTAGTTGTGGGCAGCTTCTGTGTCTTCTGCACCACAGCACGCTACATGAAGAACCAAGTCCTGGCTGGGTGAGTGTATTACTGCTATAAGGGCAGTACGTGTGTGTAGACCACATGTCCCCAATGGCGCAGTCTGGCCAGGACCTGATGTTAACCTGTATCTACAAAGAGACCACCACTTCCTTTAAAGCAATAAAGCTTCAGTGAACAGTTCTACCAAGATAACTACAGTACATTTTCAGCAGAAAGTGAGTACATAACTTCTCATACATTTCACCAACACAGAATATCTCCAAGTGTGCAGTTTTCAACCTCATTTGATGTATTCCTGTTCTCACAGGATTGACCTACTTCCAGCACACCACAGCCTAGTGCCATAAAACAATCCATAAAAACCATTCCTGTCTTCCATGAGATTGCGCGTCTGATTCTCCTCATAGAGGAGGGGTAACAGGTACAATTAAAATGGCCAGAATCAATATTCAAGCTCTCTGGTGGCTGCGGAACTTCAACTCAGGACAGCCACTTTGTCTCATGAACTAATCGCACACAGCCAACCTATGGCAGAGTTCCCAACAGAGCAACAATTTAATTAATTGCCTCTACATAGCCTGTTTTCCCAGTTGACCCACACAGCCAAAATTGACAGAGTTCCCCCTCAGATCAGCAATTAACAAAAGTCCTCAGCATAGCTTGTTTTCAGAGTAGAATCACACAGTCAAGATTGAAAGATTTCCCACACAGAGCAACAATGTTCAAAAAGCCCCATACACAGTCTGTTTTCAAAGTTGACCCACACAACCAAGATTGGAAAAATTCTCCCAAAGTGTAACAATTTTCAAAAAGACAACTATAGAGCCTGTTTTCCCAGTTGGCCCACATAGCCAAGATTAGAAGAGTTGCTGCAGAGAGCATTAATTAAAAAAGGCCCCAATATTGCCAGTTTTTAGAGTTGACCCACACAGCCAAGATTGGCAGAGGTCCCCCACACAGCAAAAAGTTTCAAAAAAGCCCCTACAGTCTCTGTTTCTACAGTTGACACACAGCCAAGATTGAAACAGATCCCTCATATAGCAACAATTTAGAAAAGACCCATATGTTGCCTGTTTTCATAGTTGACCACATAGTCAAGATTGGAAGATTTCCCCCACAGAACCACAATTTTCAGAAAAGGCCCCCTATGTAGCCTATTTTCCAATTTGACCCTCACAGCCAAGATTGAAAAGTTTCCTCTCAAATCAACAATTTTTAACAAAGCCCTTACTGAGCCTTTTTTCAGAGATGGCACACACAGCCAAAAATTAGCAGGTATTCCCCACAGAGCAACAATTTAAAAAAAAAAAACCACCAACAGAGACTGTTTTCGAGGCTGACACACAGACTAGATTGATAGATTTCCCTCACAGAGCAACAATTTAAAAAAGGCCCCTAAATAGCCTGTTTTCAGGGTTGACCCACACCATCAAAATTGATAGAGGTCTCCCACAATATTTAAAAAGTCCCATACGGAGCCTGTTTTCCCAGTTGAGTCACACACAGACAAGACTGGTAGAGTTCCACAAAAGAGCAACAATTTTAAAAAAGGCCCCTGCATAGCCTGTGTTCACAGATTACCCACACAGTCAATATTGGAAAAGTTCCACCACAGAGCAACACATTAAAAAAGGTCCCTACAGAGCCTGTGTTTGCAGGTGATCCACACAGCCAAGATTGGGAGAGTTTTCCCACAGAGCAACAATTTTTAAAAAAGCCCCTACAGAGCCTGTTTTCCCAGTTGACCCACACAACCAAGATTGGCAAAGTTCCCTCACAGAGCAACAATTTAAAAAAGGCCCTTAGGAGGTATGGCCTGACAGTTATGTACAAAATATACACTGAAAGAGTCACCTGCAAAACATCCTGAAAATATACGTTTTACACGTCACCAAACTTCTCACAAAGTGGACTGAGCTGTGTTAATAGAACCATGGAACAAAAAGAGATAAGAAACGAGTAGCTTGCTGAACAGGATGACCCATAGCAGAAGCATTAAAGATAAGGATTGTGAGAGCAACACTTCTAAGATGGTGCCATTATGCAGCACACAAGTAAAAGCTGAAGGCAGAAGAAACAGCAGCAGCCAAGCTGGAGAACTTTGCACGGCTCACCGGAGATCCTCTTAAATCAGGAGGAGAATCAGTGGTCGGAGGATGCAAAGCACGGATCACGTAAGGAGGCAGTGCATAATGCTGAATAAACACCCCTCCTTCAAAGACAGTTGAGAGAAGCTTCAAGAGAGTGTCTGCAGGAGCAGGCAAGTACATCTGCACTAGGTATACAGGGGGAGGATGTGGAACCCAGCCTTAGAGATGTTCGCATCTCCACTCTAGATACCCTCAGCCTGCAAGTGGGGAGATTAAAGGAGGACATTAACCACATCAGACAGGATATGCACAGATCAAACAAACAAATTTGGGAAGTGAAGAGAAGAGTGAGTGCAGTGGAGGATCACATCCCATTTTTTCAGAAAAAACATAAAATGTACAAAGTATGAATATGCTCCTGAACAAAACTGATGACCTTGAAAATAGGTCCATACATAACAACTTGCGCATTTTGGAAGTAATGAAAAATGTGGAAGGCCGCGATCTGCTCCTGTATTTTTAATCCTGTCTGATAGATAAATTTGGCAAAAACTTCCTGTCTCCATTATTTGCTATAGAGCATGCCCATAGAGTACCAGGAAAGTGTCCACCAGGTATTGTACATTTTCCTATTATAATGAAGAGCTTCACTTCTGGGACAGAGTTTTAATCCTATGGAAAGAAAGGAACCATCAGGCACTAACCATTAATGGCTCTGTGGTGTCAATTTATCCGGATTTCTCAGGGGAAGTGCAATTCATTGATATTAAGAAGAGATTGCGTGCAAAGGATATACGATATTTCATGATATATCCAGTATTGTGCACTGAAGAAATCGAAGAGGGTGGTACAACTTGGCAAATAGTTTTCCTTTTTCTGTTAAGAGGAGAGGAGAAAGAACATTGTGGGAGAAATCACTCATTTTGGGATGATTTGTTCTTTAACATGTTGAAAAGAAACAAATGGAACATTAAGTTAAGGCAACCTAAAAACCCTTCCTCTCACTGGATGAGAGTTGTGTGTTTTGTTTCATATTGTATTATAGCTGTTCTATTTGGTTTTATAGGTTGGAAATATTCCAGAGAAACTGATATAATATAGAGTGTTGTTGAGAAAGTAAACAGCAAATGTTGGGGCAATAGTGGAACTGGGAAATATGTTGTCAAATACTGTATATACAGTTGTTTGGAAATGTTATATGACATCAATATTTTAGCTTGGAATATTTAAGGTATGGGAGAATTTGTAAAATGTAATGCAATATTTTCATTATTGTGACAACAGCAGCCTGTCATTATTTATATATATATAATATATTATAATATTATACAATATTTATATATATGCCTTTCATCGTCCTAGTGACCTACAAAATCAGCAGCCTCACAGAATGCGCCAAAAAACCACATTGGATCCACTACCTCACCATGGTTGGAAGGAAGCACAGGACAATGACCCTGCGGTGAGGCTTGTCAAGGAGTTGATAGCCCAAAAAGATGCGTACCCGGGTCCTGTAGCTCCGTCAGAAGCTCAGCGGTTGTGGAAAGAAAGAAGCAGGTACCGAGGTAAATTGTGCTGAAGTCTTACTAACCCTAAAAGTCATGAAAGGGTATGCCAAGTGGTGATACCTAAAGTACATGTCCCGTTAGTCATGGAAGCGAACCATGATCGAGCAGACCACTTCGGGTGGAAGAAGCTGGAAGCATTGCTGCGTGATCGATTTTATTGGATTGGAATGAGAGTCACTATTGAAGAATGGTGCAGAAACTGTGGTACTTGAGCTCTGAGGAGGAAAGATAATAACAGTCAAAAAGCACCGCTGCAATCTATTGTCACTAAGCAGCCCTTGGAGATTGTCGCCCTGAACCATGTAAAGTTAACACCTAGTCGAACAGGCTATACCTACGCTCTCACCATGGTGGATCACTATTCCAGATTTCTAGTGGTTGTACCTGCTGCTAGAGGAAAGAAACATGTGGCCAGAAACGTTACCTGACTTATTGGATATGTACAATAACATTCCTGTAAGTTCCACTCAATGTGCACCAGCATATTTGATGCGAGCAATACTTGGAAGATTGCCAGTAGATCTTGAAATTGAAGTTGAAATTCTAGAAACCAATTCACCATATGCAGATTGGGACTCTAATCGTCAAGCGCAGTACAAAAGAATCCAGGAATATGTTGAGCAGAATTTAAGCAGAAGTCGAGACATACAAGAGAAAGACTATAACAAGAAAGCACATGCTGTTCCTTTGATACCTGGAGAAATAGTCCTAAAAAGAAAAAGGAAAACACAAACTTGATGATCAATGGGACAAAGAACCCTATACTGAACTATCTTCTAATTTTGACAACAAGAAAACCTGCTGAATCAGCAAGGATAAAGGGAAAACTTCATCAACTGTTTCAACAGACCAATTGAAGAAATGTCCAGAACCGTTGAACCTTCAGATAAAGAACCTTGCACAACTCAAGTGTTTGAAAAGAGAGAAAGAGTAATACATACCATACTGGGAGACTTTCCAGAAAATTGGCCTCAGTACAATGGAGCAATAATCATGCCAGTAATCCCGTTCCCACAACTCGTGGAAGAAACAATTCCAGTTCCAGAGGAACCGCCAAACAGTATATTAGCCATTGCAACAGAGAGACCAAGAACACGCAGACAATTGCCTAGTAGAGATGAGCGAGTAGTAAAATGCTCGGGTGCTCGATGATTGGGTTGAGGATTTTGAAATGCTCGGGTGCTCGACTCAAGCTCCGAGCCCAATGTCAGCCTTTGGGATACCTGAGCATTTTTCCGGCGGCACCCCTGGTGGTCTGGAGAAAGCTCAAAAATGTCACAAATGTATAACAACAGTGCTCAAATGACATGGGAGCAGCATGTGGAAGACCCCTTTAAGCATTTCTGCCTTCCATGTCACTGCTGTGAGCAATGTTGTCTTAGTATTATGGGCAGGAAGAATCCTACGTTCTTCCTCCAGTGTGATATGTGTGACATGCACTTTCGCTTAGTAGCGTATTTGCGTCAGTTTCTCTCTGACTTTACATTCGCTGTTAAGCAAAACCAAAAGTGAACAGTAGACAAAAAAATATCATACTCACCTGTCTGCAGACTCCCGGGACACTTCTGATCACTCCAGGACCTGCCGGTGATCAGCTGATGTGGTCACTTGATGGCATCAGCTGAACGTATAAGTCCGGCGGTGAGACCGGCTTTTTACCGCTCAGCCATTTTAAAAGATCAGCTGATGCCATCAGGTGACCGCATCAGCTGATTACCAGCAGCTCCTGCAGCGATCAGATGGGAGTCTACACAGAGGAGTAGTTTTTTTTTTCTACAGATGCATTAGCTGATTGTGTCAACAGCTTTTAAACAATCAGCTGATGTTTCATGTGATTCTGGTCCTCGAACCTGATACATCTGATTGCTTTGCCTTCCGGTAAACCCATCAGATGATATAGGGTTCAGATTGGACATCGCGGGACCCTCTACCCAGGACTACGGCAGGGGGAGGGTCTTTTGTTCAATAAAGATGGAGTCACTAATTGTGTTGTGTTTTATTTCTAATAAAAATATTTTTCTCTGTGTTGTGTTTTTTATTTATCTTTACTAGAAATTCATGGTGGCCATGTCTAATATTGCTGTGACACCATGAATTTCGGGCTTAGGGCCAGCTGATAATACACTGCTGGCCCTAACACCATTATTACCCAGCGAGCCACCCGCCATCAGGGCCACTGGAAGAGTTAGATACAGCACCAGAAGATGGTGCTTCTATGAACGCGCTATTTTCGTGGGGTGGCTGCGGGGGGGGTGATCCAGAAAGGTGGAGTCAACCTGCACTGCGGATTCCAATCCCCAGCTGCCTAGTTGCACCTGGCTGGACACAAAAATTGGGCGAAGCTCACATCGTTTTTTTTTAATTATTTCATGTAGTTCATGAAATAATTAAAAAAAAGGGCTTCCCTATATTTTTGGTTCCCAGCTGGATGCAAATAGGAAGCTGGGGTTGGGGGCAGACCGTATCTGCCTGCTGTACCTAGCTGGCATACAAAAATATGGCAAAACCTAAGTCGATTTTTTTTTTTTAAATCATTAAAAAATAAAAGAAAAAAACCCAAACACATAACCCTAACCCAAGGGTTAGGGGTAAAAAAAAATGCATGGGCTACTGCTGCATTTTCAACTGTTAGCTAAGGATAACCCAAGCAGCTATTGGCTGTTAACCCCACTGCTTGGTGTTATCTTCACTGGCAATGGAAAATCCAGGGAAGCCCTTTTTAAGTTTTTTTTTCCAAAAAACAAAAAAAAAAAGGACGTGGGCTTTGCCATATTTTTGTATGCTAGCCAGGTACAGCAGGCAGGAACAGGCTGTCCCCAACCCCCAGCTGACTATTTGTACCCAGCTGGAAACCAAAAATATAGGGAAGCCCTTTTTTTAATTATTTCATGAATTTCATGAAATAATTTTAAAAAAAATTACGTGGACTTTGCCGATTTTTTGTATCCAGCCAGGTACAACTAGGCAGCTGGGGATTGGAATCCGCAGTGTAGGTTGGCCTAAGCTGTCTGCCCTTCCCCCTCTGCGAATTGCAGTCCGCAGTCGCCCCAGAAAATGGCGTTTTCATGGAAGCGCCATCTTCTGGCGCTGTATTAAACTCTTCCAGCGGCCCTGGTAATAAGGGGTTAATACCAGGGATGAATGACTAGTTGGGGACCCAATTGATGGCCACCTAGGGGTGGAGCCGATCCAGTCGACTAGCCAACAACCCGGGGGAAGGAGAAGAGACAGTGAGGGAGTACAGAGTGGAGGAGACGGACGTGTCTCAAGACAGGGTCGTGCAACGGTGGTCTGACTGGTACAGGAGTGTGGTTGCAAGGATGAGGTACTCCTGGAACCAAGGCACCGACACAGAATATCTCCAAGTGTGCAGTTTTCAACCTCATTTGATGTATTCCTGTTCTCACAGGATTGACCTACTTCCAGCACACCACAGCCTAGTGCCATAAAACAATCCATAAAAACCATTCCTGTCTTCCATGAGATTCCGCGTCTGATTCTCCTCATAGAGGAGGGGTAACAGGTACAATTAAAATGGCCAGAATCAATATTCAAGCTCTCTGGTGGCTGCGGAACTTCAACTCAGGACAGCCACTTTGTCTCATGAACTAATCGCACACAGCCAACCTATGGCAGAGTTCCCAACAGAGCAACAATTTAATTAATTGCCTCTACATAGCCTGTTTTCCCAGTTGACCCACACAGCCAAAATTGACAGAGTTCCCCCTCAGATGAGCAATTAACAAAAGTCCTCAGCATAGCTAGTTTTCAGAGTAGAATCACACAGTCAAGATTGAAAGATTTCCCACACAGAGCAACAATGTTCAAAAAGCCCCATACACAGTCTGTTTTCAAAGTTGACCCACACAACCAAGATTGGAAAAATTCTCCCAAAGTGTAACAATTTTCAAAAAGACAACTATAGAGCCTGTTTTCCCAGTTGGCCCACATAGCCAAGATTAGAAGAGTTGCTGCAGAGAGCATTAATTAAAAAAGGCCCCAATATTGCCAGTTTTTAGAGTTGACCCACACAGCCAAGATTGGCAGAGGTCCCCCACACAGCAAAAAGTTTCAAAAAAGCCCCTACAGTCTCTGTTTCTACAGTTGACACACAGCCAAGATTGAAACAGATCCCTCATATAGCAACAATTTAGAAAAGAAATATGTTGCCTGTTTTCATAGTTGACCACATAGTCAAGATTGGAAGATTTCCCCCACAGAACCACAATTTTCAGAAAAGGCCCCCTATGTAGCCTATTTTCCAATTTGACCCTCACAGCCAAGATTGAAAAGTTTCCTCTCAAATCAACAATTTTTAACAAAGCCCTTACTGAGCCTTTTTTCAGAGATGGCACACACAGCCAAAAATTAGCAGGTATTCCCCACAGAGCAACAATTTAAAAAAAAAAAACCACCAACAGAGACTGTTTTCGAGGCTGACACACAGACTAGATTGATAGATTTCCCTCACAGAGCAACAATTTAAAAAAGGCCCCTAAATAGCCTGTTTTCAGGGTTGACCCACACCATCAAAATTGATAGAGGTCTCCCACAATATTTAAAAAGTCCCATACGGAGCCTGTTTTCCCAGTTGAGTCACACACAGACAAGACTGGTAGAGTTCCACAAAAGAGCAACAATTTTAAAAAAGGCCCCTGCATAGCCTGTGTTCACAGATTACCCACACAGTCAATATTGGAAAAGTTCCACCACAGAGCAACACATTAAAAAAGGTCCCTACAGAGCCTGTGTTTGCAGGTGATCCACACAGCCAAGATTGGGAGAGTTTTCCCACAGAGCAACAATTTTTAAAAAAGCCCCTACAGAGCCTGTTTTCCCAGTTGACCCACACAACCAAGATTGGCAAAGTTCCCTCACAGAGCAACAATTTAATAAAGGCCCTTAGGAGGTATGGCCTGACAGTTATGTACAAAATATACACTGAAAGAGTCACCTGCAAAACATCCTGAAAATATACGTTTTACACGTCACCAAACTTCTCACAAAGTGGACTGAGCTGTGTTAATAGAACCATGGAACAAAAAGAGATAAGAAACGAGTAGCTTGCTGAACAGGATGACCCATAGCAGAAGCATTAAAGATAAGGATTGTGAGAGCAACACTTCTAAGATGGTGCCATTATGCAGCACACAAGTAAAAGCTGAAGGCAGAAGAAACAGCAGCAGCCAAGCTGGAGAACTTTGCACGGCTCACCGGAGATCCTCTTAAATCAGGAGGAGAATCAGTGGTCGGAGGATGCAAAGCACGGATCACGTAAGGAGGCAGTGCATAATGCTGAATAAACACCCCTCCTTCAAAGACAGTTGAGAGAAGCTTCAAGAGAGTGTCTGCAGGAGCAGGCAAGTACATCTGCACTAGGTATACAGGGGGAGGATGTGGAACCCAGCCTTAGAGATGTTCGCATCTCCACTCTAGATACCCTCAGCCTGCAAGTGGGGAGATTAAAGGAGGACATTAACCACATCAGACAGGATATGCACAGATCAAACAAACAAATTTGGGAAGTGAAGAGAAGAGTGAGTGCAGTGGAGGATCACATCCCATTTTTTCAGAAAAAACATAAAATGTACAAAGTATGAATATGCTCCTGAACAAAACTGATGACCTTGAAAATGGGTCCATACATAACAACTTGCGCATTTTGGAAGTAATGAAAAATGTGGAAGGCCGCGATCTGCTCCTGTATTTTTAATCCTGTCTGATAGATAAATTTGGCAAAAACTTCCTGTCTCCATTATTTGCTATAGAGCATGCCCATAGAGTACCAGGAAAGTGTCCACCAGGTATTGTACATTTTCCTATTATAATGAAGAGCTTCACTTCTGGGACAGAGTTTTAATCCTATGGAAAGAAAGGAACCATCAGGCACTAACCATTAATGGCTCTGTGGTGTCAATTTATCCGGATTTCTCAGGGGAAGTGCAATTCATTGATATTAAGAAGAGATTGCGTGCAAAGGATATACGATATTTCATGATATATCCAGTATTGTGCACTGAAGAAATCGAAGAGGGTGGTACAACTTGGCAAATAGTTTTCCTTTTTCTGTTAAGAGGAGAGGAGAAAGAACATTGTGGGAGAAATCACTCATTTTGGGATGATTTGTTCTTTAACATGTTGAAAAGAAACAAATGGAACATTAAGTTAAGGCAACCTAAAAACCCTTCCTCTCACTGGATGAGAGTTGTGTGTTTTGTTTCATATTGTATTATAGCTGTTCTATTTGGTTTTATAGGTTGGAAATATTCCAGAGAAACTGATATAATATAGAGTGTTGTTGAGAAAGTAAACAGCAAATGTTGGGGCAATAGTGGAACTGGGAAATATGTTGTCAAATACTGTATATACAGTTGTTTGGAAATGTTATATGACATCAATATTTTAGCTTGGAATATTTAAGGTATGGGAGAATTTGTAAAATGTAATGCAATATTTTCATTATTGTGACAACAGCAGCCTGTCATTATTTATATATATATAATATATTATAATATTATACAATATTTATATATATGCCTTTCATCGTCCTAGTGACCTACAAAATCAGCAGCCTCACAGAATGCGCCAAAAAACCACATTGGATCCACTACCTCACCATGGTTGGAAGGAAGCACAGGACAATGACCCTGCGGTGAGGCTTGTCAAGGAGTTGATAGCCCAAAAAGATGCGTACCCGGGTCCTGTAGCTCCGTCAGAAGCTCAGCGGTTGTGGAAAGAAAGAAGCAGGTACCGAGGTAAATTGTGCTGAAGTCTTACTAACCCTAAAAGTCATGAAAGGGTATGCCAAGTGGTGATACCTAAAGTACATGTCCCGTTAGTCATGGAAGCGAACCATGATCGAGCAGACCACTTCGGGTGGAAGAAGCTGGAAGCATTGCTGCGTGATCGATTTTATTGGATTGGAATGAGAGTCACTATTGAAGAATGGTGCAGAAACTGTGGTACTTGAGCTCTGAGGAGGAAAGATAATAACAGTCAAAAAGCACCGCTGCAATCTATTGTCACACTCACTAAGCAGCCCTTGGAGATTGTCGCCCTGAACCATGTAAAGTTAACACCTAGTCGAACAGGCTATACCTACGCTCTCACCATGGTGGATCACTATTCCAGATTTCTAGTGGTTGTACCTGCTGCTAGAGGAAAGAAACATGTGGCCAGAAACGTTACCTGACTTATTGGATATGTACAATAACATTCCTGTAAGTTCCACTCAATGTGCACCAGCATATTTGATGCGAGCAATACTTGGAAGATTGCCAGTAGATCTTGAAATTGAAGTTGAAATTCTAGAAACCAATTCACCATATGCAGATTGGGACTCTAATCGTCAAGCGCAGTACAAAAGAATCCAGGAATATGTTGAGCAGAATTTAAGCAGAAGTCGAGACATACAAGAGAAAGACTATAACAAGAAAGCACATGCTGTTCCTTTGATACCTGGAGAAATAGTCCTAAAAAGAAAAAGGAAAACACAAACTTGATGATCAATGGGACAAAGAACCCTATACTGAACTATCTTCTAATTTTGACAACAAGAAAACCTGCTGAATCAGCAAGGATAAAGGGAAAACTTCATCAACTGTTTCAACAGACCAATTGAAGAAATGTCCAGAACCGTTGAACCTTCAGATAAAGAACCTTGCACAACTCAAGTGTTTGAAAAGAGAGAAAGAGTAATACATACCATACTGGGAGACTTTCCAGAAAATTGGCCTCAGTACAATGGAGCAATAATCATGCCAGTAATCCCGTTCCCACAACTCGTGGAAGAAACAATTCCAGTTCCAGAGGAACCGCCAAACAGTATATTAGCCATTGCAACAGAGAGACCAAGAACACGCAGACAATTGCCTAGTAGAGATGAGCGAGTAGTAAAATGCTCGGGTGCTCGATGATTGGGTTGAGGATTTTGAAATGCTCGGGTGCTCGACTCAAGCTCCGAGCCCAATGTCAGCCTTTGGGATACCTGAGCATTTTTCCGGCGGCACCCCTGGTGGTCTGGAGAAAGCTCAAAAATGTCACAAATGTATAACAACAGTGCTCAAATGACATGGGAGCAGCATGTGGAAGACCCCTTTAAGCATTTCTGCCTTCCATGTCACTGCTGTGAGCAATGTTGTCTTAGTATTATGGGCAGGAAGAATCCTACGTTCTTCCTCCAGTGTGATATGTGTGACATGCACTTTCGCTTAGTAGCGTATTTGCGTCAGTTTCTCTCTGACTTTACATTCGCTGTTAAGCAAAACCAAAAGTGAACAGTAGACAAAAAAATATCATACTCACCTGTCTGCAGACTCCCGGGACACTTCTGATCACTCCAGGACCTGCCGGTGATCAGCTGATGTGGTCACTTGATGGCATCAGCTGAACGTATAAGTCCGGCGGTGAGACCGGCTTTTTACCGCTCAGCCGTTTTAAAAGATCAGCTGATGCCATCAGGTGACCGCATCAGCTGATTACCAGCAGCTCCTGCAGCGATCAGATGGGAGTCTACACAGAGGAGTAGTTTTTTTTTTCTACAGATGCATTAGCTGATTGTGTCAACAGCTTTTAAACAATCAGCTGATGTTTCATGTGATTCTGGTCCTCGAACCTGATACATCTGATTGCTTTGCCTTCCGGTAAACCCATCAGATGATATAGGGTTCAGATTGGACATCGCGGGACCCTCTACCCAGGACTACGGCAGGGGGAGGGTCTTTTGTTCAATAAAGATGGAGTCACTAATTGTGTTGTGTTTTATTTCTAATAAAAATATTTTTCTCTGTGTTGTGTTTTTTATTTATCTTTACTAGAAATTCATGGTGGCCATGTCTAATATTGCTGTGACACCATGAATTTCGGGCTTAGGGCCAGCTGATAATACACTGCTGGCCCTAACACCATTATTACCCAGCGAGCCACCCGCCATCAGGGCCACTGGAAGAGTTAGATACAGCACCAGAAGATGGTGCTTCTATGAACGCGCTATTTTCGTGGGGTGGCTGCGGGGGGGGTGATCCAGAAAGGTGGAGTCAACCTGCACTGCGGATTCCAATCCCCAGCTGCCTAGTTGCACCTGGCTGGACACAAAAATTGGGCGAAGCTCACATCGTTTTTTTTTAATTATTTCATGTAGTTCATGAAATAATTAAAAAAAAGGGCTTCCCTATATTTTTGGTTCCCAGCTGGATGCAAATAGGAAGCTGGGGTTGGGGGCAGACCGTATCTGCCTGCTGTACCTAGCTGGCATACAAAAATATGGCAAAACCTAAGTCGATTTTTTTTTTTTAAATCATTAAAAAATAAAAGAAAAAAACCCAAACACATAACCCTAACCCAAGGGTTAGGGGTAAAAAAAAAATGCATGGGCTACTGCTGCATTTTCAACTGTTAGCTAAGGATAACCCAAGCAGCTATTGGCTGTTAACCCCACTGCTTGGTGTTATCTTCACTGGCAATGGAAAATCCAGGGAAGCCCTTTTTAAGTTTTTTTTTCCAAAAAACAAAAAAAAAAAGGACGTGGGCTTTGCCATATTTTTGTATGCTAGCCAGGTACAGCAGGCAGGAACAGGCTGTCCCCAACCCCCAGCTGACTATTTGTACCCAGCTGGAAACCAAAAATATAGGGAAGCCCTTTTTTTAATTATTTCATGAATTTCATGAAATAATTTTAAAAAAAATTACGTGGACTTCGCCGATTTTTTGTATCCAGCCAGGTACAACTAGGCAGCTGGGGATTGGAATCCGCAGTGTAGGTTGGCCTAAGCTGTCTGCCCTTCCCCCTCTGCGAATTGCAGTCCGCAGTCGCCCCAGAAAATGGCGTTTTCATGGAAGCGCCATCTTCTGGCGCTGTATTAAACTCTTCCAGCGGCCCTGGTAATAAGGGGTTAATACCAGGGATGACTGACTAGTTGGGGACCCAATTGATGGCCACCTAGGGGTGGAGCCGATCCAGTCGACTAGCCAACAACCCGGGGGAAGGAGAAGAGACAGTGAGGGAGTACAGAGTGGAGGAGACGGACGTGTCTCAAGACAGGGTCGTGCAACGGTGGTCTGACTGGTACAGGAGTGTGGTTGCAAGGATGAGGTACTCCTGGAACCAAGGCACCGACAGGGCACAGGGCCCTGGGTTAGGTGAACGTTTTAAACTGCCTATCAAATACCTGCATAGTGAGGGGACCTTCACGGACCTCACTGACCTAAGAATCCGGGGGCACCAGTAGTAACAATTGAGCCAGGGACCGGACCAGAGTACCGACCCTACAGGGTTCACACAGCCCGCCGTACGGACAAGAGCCTGACAACTGACAGGAGGGGACTCCTAGAAGCTCAAAGTTACGGGGTTCCACAAAAGCGACAGAGAGGTGCAGGGGAAAGAAGCCATCAGGGTACCACACTGGCATTGGGACTACAGGGACCAGAGGTGTGAACCAGCCATCCAGCGTCACCATCTGCTGTGAGTAAAACCCTGAGTTGCACTGCATTCCCATTATGTGGTCTCTATTGTGCCTATGCCGCACCCCATCATCTACAACCTGGGGCTCAGCCCTACTTGTGGAGGGCCCAATATCTCAGCTGCCATCACCACCAGCCTCAGTGGACATAAACTGTGCAGCGGCGGCCCCAACTACTTAGCCGCAACCCGCAAGTGGCATCATGACATAGACTCTTTCATCTCCCCTGTACAGAAATCTTTTTTAATAGTGTCCCCAGGGTCAAACGACCGGGTAACGGCCATAGCACACCCGTGACACAGCATCCCTGTACATATACGGCCCGGGACCGAGTACCCCAAAGCCCTGGGAAACACAAGTGCTCTCAATCTCTGTCACTTCTGGGGCAGGGCAAGTTTGATTGTCCATGAAACCTCAACCTGCAAAGTCATCAAAAAGCAGAAGTGACTGCTGCATGACTCAGGGCTTGCCTGATTTGTTAGGGGATGAGGTGTAAAGTAGATGCCCATGGCCGCAAGTGCAAACTTTGCACTTTCAACAGGTGACTCAGTGGCAGACAAAGCACAGCTACTGAAGGCAATGTCAGCCACCAATCTAAAACCACCTCTATTTGTTCTAGACTCACCATTCGTCAAGCAGTACTCAGGCCTAATAATTAACGCAGAATGTCCTGTCGAGTGCATGCACAAGAGGAAGGTGTTTTACTTGGCTTGTAGAAGGCACAGATCGACAATGTCCTTTTCCTTCAGCAGCTCCAGCAGCACCATGGCTACATTCCCTATTTGATGCTCAACTCATCATTTGTACCTAAAACGAGGGCAGATTATTACTCGGCCTGTGTAGAGTGAGAGAGAGAGAGAGAGAGAGAGAGTACCCATCAGATTATTACACCGGGAGAAAAAGGAAAAATTACAGCTCCATAAAATTTCAAAATACTTTATTACAAAAACAAGTTCTTAAAATAGTGCATTGTGCAACTCATTTTGAATGTAGATGCATTGTTTTTCAAAACTCACATGCAAATACAAAACTACCACCTGAGATACTACTGATGAACCAATAAAAATTATCTTAACAGTCTCATGTTAAAACAGGGGTGGATACACAAATATAAAAAAACACACACGGAATGTACCATATTAAATATTAATATTAAATAGATTCTAGTAGAGAAACATTAATTCCTTTCACGCATTAAGTCCATATGGATAAAACATCCAATATGCTTTTCTGGTTAGAAGTCATTATTTAGTGTCTCCTGTTGGGAAGCAATATTCTTTATGCCACAGATTCTGAAATAAGAGGTACATCTGTGATGACTTGAAATAAAATGCTGCATAGTCTGCGATACTATGTGATGTGAACTACTGGAACAAGTGATATTGGTAATGTGTTCAGCAATATGCGCTTTTAATTGTCTTGTAGTGCATCCTACATACATCAATTTGCAAGCAACACAACAGATAGCATAGACGACATATTTTTAATTACAATTAATAAACTGCTGACTCTTGAATTGACAAGAATTGTCATGGTTATTAAAATTTTGTGTGTTTTCTGTAATGACTACCTCCACATTTATAAAAGCATGTGTGACTCAGCTAAGTATTGAATTTCTTTTTTGATTGAAAAAAAACAGGGATAATTTATTACCCAAAGTAACTGCTCATTTAGCAACCACTAAACAACCTTGTTGTTATATTTTATATAAAGGTAATTTTTCATGTAGAATTTGTAGATATTGTAAGATAATTGATTTTATTTGATTAAACAGGCTTTTGAATTTCGGAGGAGATCGTGCACTCAGTAACTGAAATAAGATCTTTACAATCTTTATCTTTTTAATTTGAGAGGCACGATTCAATGACCAACATGAAAAACCTCATGTACTCATTCTGCGGGCTGAATCAGACAATTCAGCAGCTAGTTGATTTGTTTCCCTGCAGTTCCTTTTTAAATGGGTAAATTCACTCACAGAAATGGCTTTGTTGATTTGGGATGACTACTTACTTCATGGAGAATTCTGTTACCTGCCTGCAGTTTGATGTATGTGGAGGTAAGCACAGTTCAATTAACAAAGTCTTACAACAATAAATCCAAAAATGAAATTTTACTTTTATGACTCTGAAATGTCAATAAAAGATTTCAATGGTTATTATTAATATACTGGATGAATTTGGGTTTCACAGACTCATTTCTACGTCATATAAGATGAGTGCATCATCAATGTATCTGCCATACCAGAAAACATCCAGCAGAAAAGGATTGTTGTTGTCACAAAAAATGTACAATTCTTTCCAATAGAAACCAAATTAACTAAGGAAGGTAAATACTTAGCCTGTATTGGAACTCCTTTATGTTGCAAATAGAACCCATCAAAAACAAACTAATTTTTAAACATAAAAAATAGGTAACCTACAAAATATACTGTATACAATCTTATGAGTACATACCATATGTACTGTTCACCGATCAGGTTACTTGATTTTATATTTTGAAAGACTGGGCATTTCTGAACGCGGCAATACCAAATGTGTGTATAGTTTTATTTTTTTTTTAACCCTTTACTTTTCAGTGGGGCCAATGGGGGGTGATTTGAACTTTTAGGTTTTTGTTTTCTTTTAATTTTTCAAAACTCTTTTTTGTAACTTTTTTTATTTTATTAGCCCCCCTAGGGACTGTAATGATCAGCAGTATGATCGCTCTTCCATATCTACTGATCACAGCTACACAGCTGTGAAAACCAGACATGCTCATCTCCTCTCTCACTCATCTCTTGGCCGTGTGAGACAGGACGTGGTGTGCTACCATGCTACTTCCGGTGTCGGGCGTGAGTAAACGGAACACCGCTACCGCTGTTATAATGCCGCTGTGACAGTTTCACAGCAGGATTTAAGGGGTTAACAGGTACGGGCGGATCACGTATCTGCTCTTACCTGGTAGGCACACAAGTCAGCTGTATAAATCCGCTAACATGTGATGGAGCAATGTCCTGCATGAAAATCATGTTTTTCTTGAACGATCCCGACTTCTTCCTGTACCACTGCTTGAAGAAGTTGTCTTCCATAAACTGGCAGTAGGTCTGGGAGTTGAGCTTCACTCCATCCTCAACCCGAAAAGGTCCCACAAGTTCATCTTTGATGATACTAGCCCATACCAGAACCTCACCTCCGCCTTGCTGGCGTCTGAGTCGGAGTGGAGCTCTCTGCCCTTTACTGATCCAGCCTCTGGCCCATCCATCTGGCCCATCAAGAGTCACTCTCATTTCATAAGTCCATAAAAGCTTTCAAAAATCAGTCATAAGATATATTTTGGCCCAGTCTTGACATTTTATCTCATGTTTCTTGTTCAAAGGTGGTCGTTATTCAGCCTTCCTTACCTTGGCCATGTCCCTGGGTATAGCACACCTTGTGCTTTTTGATATTCCAGTAACGTTGCTGCTCTGAAATATGGCCAAACTGGTGGCAAATGACATCTTGGTAGCTTCACGCTTGATTTTCCTCAATTCATGGGCAGTTATTTTGCGCCTTTTTTGCCCAACTTGCGACCCTGTTGGCTATTTGCCATGAAACACTTGATTGTTCGGTGATCATGCTTCAAAGTTTGGAAATTTCAAGACTGCTGCATCCCTTTGCAAGGCATCTCACAATTTTGGACTTTTCAGAGCCCATCAAATCTCTTTTGTGACCCATTTTGCCAAAGGAAAGGAAATTGTTTAATAATTAAGCACACCTTATATAGGGTGTTGATGTTGTCGCGGGCGGGGGGTGCGCTGCTCGACGGCGCTTGCGGCTCGGGTCCGGCTGCTGCTGCTGCTCGGTGGCTCGAGCGGTGGACCGGATCCGGGGACTCAAGCGGTGCTCCTCGCCCATGAGTGAAAGAGGTGGTCTGTTGAGGTTTGGGATGTCGGTTTGTGACGCCACCCACGGTGTGTGGTGACGTTGGGGCACCACCGCTGCTCTGTACGGGGATCCCGGGAGCAATGACAGGGAGCAGCTGGGATGTTTCTCTCCCCTCCTTGGGTAGGGGGATTTTGGTAGTCCCGGGGCCCGGAGTTGTTGACTGTAAGGTGGATTGCGGGGCTTGGCCGGGTGCAGGGTCGCGGGGGCAGCGCAGTGCCAGACGGCACGGTGGTACTTACTTAGCCAGTAACGTACACAGAGTCTCCGATAAAACAAACGGCTGGATGGACAAGTCCCACAGACGGCTGCGGCGGTCACTCCCGGTAGGTTGGCGGTAACTGTCTCTCCCTGCACCGGTGTTGTGTTCTCGGCCCTAATGGCTTCCCACCGGTAGTCCGCTGCCCAGCGGGGTTTTTGCCAGAGGAGCCCCTTTTGCCCGCAGGCGCTGGCCCTGGGAACTCTAGCTGTGGCGGTAGCTGTCTTTCCCTTCACGGTTGAGCGGTTGCCTTCAGTCGGGTCTTTGCTGCTGGGAAACCCCGGAAGTTCCCGTCGCTGATGGATTTGACCGGTTTAACAGCGACTCCAAGCCTGGTCGGGGGTTTGTAGGCCCTGCCGAGTGGTGCTGGCTTCTCTTTGCTCCCCGGTCCGGTACCGGCGGGCCACCGCCCGTCCCCGATCCTTACGGTTGTGCGTCAATCGGCCTCACCTGCAGACGGTCACCACCGTCTGCCAACCTTGCTGTTTCTGTGCCCGGGCCACGTACCCGGACACGGCCAGTCTGCTCCACTACCACTTCCTCAACTCTACAAACTGTTCTGCTCTTTTCCCGCCTCCAGGACTGTGAACTCATCGGTGGGTGGGGCCAACCACCTGGCTCCCTGAAGGGAGGCAACAAGGATCTTGTGTGTGTGGCTGATGTGCCTAACCGGGGTGTGGGGTGTGTTGTTGCAGTACCTGTGACGACCTGGCTTGTCCAAAGTGCCACAATGTCATTACACCACACCCATCCTCATTACAGAGATGCACATCACCTGATTTACTTAATTGGTAGTTGGCTCTCAAGCCTATACAGCTTGGAGTAGGACAACATGTATAAAAAGTATCATGTTATCAAAATACTAATTTTCCTAATAATTCTGCACACAGTGTAGATAAGACTTGATCTCTATAGACAATTGAAGCCATGATAATGACCAAACTCCCTTTATCTGCCCTTTTAATGGTGATATTGGACATTGATTCCAACTCTTTCAGAGCAGTTCATTCTTGAAAAGATATATTGAAACGCTGCTTAGAATCCTTAAAGAATCCCGTTTTCTTAAGTTCTCTTTGTGAAATCTTTCCATAGAATCCACTCGAGGCTGGAGGGGGTAAAAAATAATTTTTAGTATGGAAACTGTGAATGGATGTAACAGTAAAAATCTTTATTCTTGAAAATTATGATTTCTGAATTACCGTATTTTTCTCTTTATAAGACGCATCTGATTATAAGACGCACCCCCAAATTTGGTGAAGGAATAGAGAATTTTTTAATAAATGGGGTCCGTCTTATAATGCCAGTGTCCGTCTAACAAATAATATAGGGTATAAATCCCTCATAGCCCCCTCATCCTAAAATTAGCCCCCTTAATCTGGATATGGACACCTTATATTGAACACGTCCCCCAGTGATGCCACATTTCCCCTATGGCAGGCACACAGGCCCCCTATTGCGGCAGACACACAGGCTCCCTATTGCGGCAGGCACACAGGCCCCCTATTGCGGCAGGCACACAGGCCCCCTATTGCGGCAGGCACACAGGCCCCCTTTTGCGGCAGGCACAGAGGCCCTCTATTGCAGCAGGCACACAGGCCCCCTATTGCGGCAGGCACACAGGCCCCCTATTGCGGCAGGCACACAGGCCCCCTATTGCGGCAGGCACACAGGCCCCCCTATTGCAGCAGGCACACAGGCCCCCTATTGCGGCAGGCACACAGGCCCACTGTGGCAGGCACACAGGCCCACTGTGGCAGGCACACATCACCCTCTGTTAGATATCGCCCCCATGTTGCTGCTTTCAGTAAAATAAACACTTTCCTTACCTTCTGCAGCACTGTCCTGTCTCGTGTCTCCCTCCTTGGGGTTGAGCTCCTCCTGTCTCCTGCACTTCCTACTTCCTGGTTCTAGTGCCAGTCATGTGATCGGGACAGCAGAGAGATATCTCTGCGTGCATGATCACAGCACCAGGAGGGAGACCGGGCAGACACGCAGGAAGAGGTGAGTAAAGAGTTTATTATTTTACTATGGGCAGCAGCACGGGGCCATATCTATCACAGGGGTGCATGTGCGATCAAAGGTAAGCACAGGCAGATATAATATGTCCCGCTGCCCCAGCCCATCAGCGCAATGCAGTTTCAGCACCACGCTGCTGATGGACAGCGGCTGTGCATATTATATGAGCGGGAGCAGGAGATCTAACGCTGCCGCCCGCAGCTTCACCTGCCCCCACCAGCCCCCAGCACTGCTCCAGAGCTGCCCGCACCTCCACTGGACTCTGTATATATATACACTCCCCCTCCCGTATATTCGGATTATAAGATGCACCCCCTACTTTCCCCCAAAATTTGGGGGAACAAAAGTGCGTCTTATAAAGCGAAAAATACGATAATTTATTTCAAGTGTAGCAGCAACTGTGGAATTGTTGTTACTATTTGACTTATCTGTATTCAAAAAATGTTGCTTGATTGTTAGATTTTTAACAAACGTTTTTTATATCTAGCATTGTGCCAAAAAGATTGAAATTGTTATCAGATGCAAAATTCATACCTGGAGAAAGGAGTTCCAGTTGTTGATTAGTTAAAGGTTGCTGGGAAATATTTAATACAGTAGTAAAAATTAATTACTAGGATTTCTCTCCTCAAACAGATCGTTTTGGAAAGTTTTTGTCCACTCTATCTAAAATGCATTTTTTTGGCTTAAAGTATTACACTGCCTGTAAGCGGAGTGGCCACACAGAGCTTGTTTTATGCTGATTTATGACTATGCAGAGAGAGAAGTAAGAGAAGTAACCTAATATTGTCCCTCACCAGAGCAGCATCCTGTCTTTATGCTTGTCAGAGAAAAATGGCTGCGCCACCAGCAATTTGACGCTTGTACCGGACAGGTCACAAGGTGCGCTGGCCAATTACAGCCATGCCAACAGCTGAAAACCTTGCTGATTGGCTGTACAGAAGCCTTTCAACAAACTTTATTCAACATCGAACTCCAAACTTGACCATGGACTTCTGGGGAAAATCTATGTTCGAATTGGAGCACTGGACACTGGGTGTCTAGTACGAACCCCAGACTGTTCGCTTATACCTAACAGTGATTCTTTACTGTGGAAACCACATGGTTTAATGGTTGATTCACTAAAAAAGTAAATTAGGGCTTAGATTCCCTTATTGAAAAATATAATGCTACAAATCATGGGACATTGATCAAGGGAATGAGTTTGATTGCTGTATGTTGAGTCAAGTAGGACTTTTCCCCTAAAATTGGGAAATTACCATCTGACTTTAGGGATTTTTCTGTCCTCTGAATTAACATGTTGGTGTATAGGTTGAATTCGATTTACTTATGTCTACCTTCATCATTAGAAACCTATGTAACTAAACAGACCTGCTTAGTTAAATGTTTTAATTTAGGGTAATGAATGACTGAAATTTAATTTGTAGCAGATCAGTTCGATGATCTATAATTAAGAATATTAATTAATATACTGAAAAAGAACCTGTGCTTACAACCACCACAGGTTCCCCTTAAAGGGAATCTGTCACCAGGTTTTTGTCACCTAATCTGAGAGCAGCATAAAATAAGGTCAGAGACCCTGGTTCCCGCAATGTGTCACTTACTAGGCTGCTTAGTGTAGTTTTGATAAAATCACTCTTTAATTAGCAGTAAATTATCATTAGAGGGTTACTTGGCATGCTGCCAGATAGTCCAGCATATTCATGAGCTATGTATGACTGATAGATCTGCAGAAGCAAAAACATTGATTTTATCAGAGTGATAGCAAACAGCTCAGTAAGTGACACATTGCTGGAATCAGGGTCTCTGTCTCTACATTATGCTGCTCTCAGATGAAGGAGAAAAAACCTGGTGACAGATTCCCTTTAATTGTCTTGTAGACCAAATAATCAGATCTGTAAAAGTTCTTGAATCATATGGTATTATTTACAGTGTATAAAAATATGTCACTGATATCTCGCAGATCACAGCACATATTTCAAGACATTATAACTGTTTACTGAGTGTCTGTGATAATTTGCAATGCAGTGTGTGTAATCTGATATGCTATTATTGTTTGATTTCTTCCATGCATACAAGTCAGGATAGTCAACTTGACTTTTTATTTTTTCTGGACAGCTTATCAAAAAATCATGGAGAGACAAGCCTTTTTACGAACACATTCTGGTGATATTTGTCTACAGTCTATAATTGTGATATGAAGACATTAACTGCGCTCACCGTAAACTGTAAAGAGATAATTAAAGTTGGAATATTATATATAAGTTTCATCCTCAATAAAGTCAGTGATATCTTACATTTTTTTTCATGGAGCGGGATAAAGTGACCTATTTTTACAGACTGTCCTGGAATTTCTTGACGTTTAGAAATTCTGATACAAGCTGAGATGCTTGGGACACTGTTGGTGAGAAAATTTTTTTTTTTGTTTATTTCTCTTTGTATTAATTACTTAAAAAAATATAATAATTATATTTGGATAGAATATGTGGGACTTAACTTACTTATTTTCATGAAGAAAAAATTGCCATTATTATGTGGTCCAAGAGCTATTGCTACTTTGAAGAGATATTGATGCCTCTGCTTGGTAGGTGAGTAAAAAACTGTTTTTTCCTTACCTTAACCCCTTCATGCCATGGCCATTTTTCATTTTTGTGTTTTCACGTTTTCCTTTCCTTCTTCCAAGAGCCATGTTTTTTTTATTTTTTCTCAATACAGCCATATGAGGGCTTGTTTTTTGCAGGATGAGTTGTACTTTTGAATGACACCATTTGCTTTACCATACAGTGTACTGGAAATCAAGATAACAATGAATTCAAAATGCACTGAAATTGAAAAAAAGTGCAATTCCTCAAACATTTTTTGGGTTCTTTATTTACCATATGCACTATAAGGTAAAACATACACAATGAATACAGTTTCAAGGTTCCCAAATTTGATGGCAAGAACATCAGTTTAAAATTTAGTTTTGAAAGCTGGGGGATATGATTCTTCATGTCTGTACGATAACATAGATAGCAAGTATGTATAGGTTTTTTTAAGTTTAAGTGGTGAAAACAAATGTAGAAGTTTGTAATTAAAAATGTTTTGTTTTTGGCACCAAGGAGGGTGATTTAAACTTTTGTGGGTTTTTTTTCATATTTTTAAAACTTTTTAAAACTTTTTAATATACAGTATTTACTAGTTCCTATAGGGGTCTTAATACTGCGGTTGTATGATTGCTTGTATTATACAGAGCAGGGCATCAGCACTATTCTCTATATTAGAAATCATGATTTACTATGAATGTTGGCTTTTAGCCGGTGTTAACAGGAGGATCATCATGATAAACAAAGGGGTCATCATCTGACTCATGCGTGTCATTGCAACCCATCGGCATCCCGCAATAATGTCACTGGCACACTGATGGGAGCAGCGAATGACGCACTCTCCACTGGTGCTCATTACATCTTGCTTTTTTGAGATTAACAGTGGGATTTACTAGTTTCAGCCTTGGGTGGATCTTCTATCCACTCACAGCTATTAGAGGCATATGACGGCTGATTAAATTAACCGTCATGTGCATGGAAAGATGCAAACTCGGCGTGTGAGCCCGCTTCATAGCAAGGGACACGACATGTCATGAAGGAGTTAATCATAATTTTGTATTGAACTTTATATGAGCATCCAAAGATATCCATGGGTCATATTGAGTATTATTCTGATTATTCTGCTAAATTATAATAACAATAAAAATTTGACATTATATTACAGAGCTATTTGACACCGAACAATGGACTGTATAATGACACATAGAGCCCTTGATGTTGATAACAAATCTATTTCCATATCCCAATGTGTGTCAAACTCTTATTCTTCCAAAATATAAGAAAGCCATGGAACCCATAGGGTGGAGGGGCAACATGACTAGAGGGAAGGGAAGGAGTGATGGGGTAATAGGGACAGGAATTGGAGGATTTGTAGGAGGCAGAAGGATGGGATTGGTGAGAAGGAGGAGTCCTTGGAGAAAGAGGGGGAGTATATGAAGGATGATAAGAGAAGGGGGTTTGTAATACCTTCTCTTGCACCTTCCAGAAGAAAACTGATAGCCATGGTGGACCTGTGTTCCCTGGAAGAGATGATCAGAGCAGCGATGGCGGTGCATGGGGCCCAGGCAGTGCAGTCACACATCTGGGCTGACGGGGCTCACCCGTCGGCACCATCCCCTCACCCCCCTTCCAGTCATGGGCAGCGGTCCAGGCCTGCCCGCAGGTATTCTCCAGGATTGGGGGGGCAAAGAGGCAGGGCGGGCATCCGCACATGCAGGGGCCTGCTCCGGCCACTGGGAGGAATCTTCTCCATGGCCGCGGCGGCCGTGAAGAGGGCATGACCAGCCCAAGGCCTACTTCCTGTTTGGGTCCCCGAGCTGGAATTCAGAGCTTAGCGGCGGTTCCCGGCTGGGAGCACGCCCAGCGCGAGGCGGAGGCCAGTGATATCCCCCAAGTCGGCGGGGAGCTTGGGGGGTTGCAGCCGTACTAGTGCATGAGCACGGGTGCTGGGTGATGTGCAGGCACAGGAGGTGGTGGTGAGCAGGAGATCGCTTGTGATTCCTGACAGGTGTCTCCGTTCCGCAGTGCAGCGCCCAGCAGCAGTGGTCTCCCCCTGGAGGGGGAGGGCACAGCATGAGGAGGCTGATGTCGGCCCCGTGAAGCAGGGGAATGTGGCGGCTCAGGAACAGAGCTTGACCAAGTGGGACATGGCGGACGGGACCCTTTGCGGTCAGCAGGGAGGAATATGCCAGAAGAAAGGACAGTCCATGGCGACAGCCTGCGGGACAGGACGGCCCGGCGGGCTTTTGCCTTATGGGAAGCGGCGAGCCTTGGGAAGCAACATCCCCATGGCTGCTCAGGAGAGTGGTCGTGACAGAGGGTGTGCCTCAGCTATGGCTTCTCCATCTGGTTTGGAGGAAGATGGTCCCAGTGAAGAAGAGGGAGCCCTGATTTCTGGAGAAGAATCAGATGAGCAGATGGTGGAGGATGGTGCAGTTCCTATTCGGAGATCTACTGAGTTGTGGTTGGGTGAGATAGCTGTGGAGTCAGTGTTATTGGTGCCGGTGGCGGCGTGGAGCGATAATGTGGTGGTTGCAGCTGTGGGTACTGCAGCGCCAGAGGGGACGGTAATTTTTAGTCAGTTATTGGAGTTAGTGTGGGGTGTAGTGGTGGTTAGCGCGGTTGCAGGGGAAGTGCGAGCTCCGGCATCTGCGTGGATGGGAGCGGCGATAGAGGGCGCAGGGGCGGCGATCGCTGAAGGGGCGCTTCAGGCTGCAGTGTCGTCGAGACGGTGGAGGCGGCAGTGGGCGACAAGGAGAAGGAAAAGGATGATGAGGTGGTGCGTCTTGATGATAGGGCCAAGAGCGAGGTATATGTTTGCTTTTAGGGTCCGTTGGGGGCGCATCTTAACAAGGAAGTGAGGGATAAGATTTGGAAAGGTGAGTACGTGGAAATTTTATCATTGCTGCCTCTAGAAAAGTTTAATTTGGATAAAGTTAAGCCGAGTGATTCCAAAAAGGAGAAGGAGAAGGAGCAAAAGCACCGTTATATGCATATTCCACAGACATTTGCAAATTGGCTG
Source organism: Anomaloglossus baeobatrachus (assembly GCF_048569485.1). Lineage (NCBI taxonomy): Eukaryota > Metazoa > Chordata > Amphibia > Anura > Aromobatidae > Anomaloglossus > Anomaloglossus baeobatrachus. Next base: position 270,796,147 of record NC_134353.1, on the reverse strand, counting down.
CAGGCATTTTCAATTCTAGCTAGTGTTATTGGGAAGAAGGAACCAGAGCATTGTTCGGCATTGTTTGGGTATATGGATGCGATTGGGGAGGCTCATAGGCCTTATGGTGGTTTAGCCTGGCTGCGGTATGATGAGCAGTTTTGGCAGAGGAAGGCTTTGCAGGCAATGTGATCATCAGGACATATCCTTATGGATGAGGTTGATGGCATCTCTAAATGCTGCTTTACACCTTACAATTTCGCATACAATATCGTATGCGATGTGACCCGCCCCCATCGTATGTGCAGCACGTTCAATTTTTTGACCGTGTTTCACAAACGATTCTTTCCCATCACACGTACTTACCTCCCATACAACCTTGATGTGGGCGGCGAACATTCGCTTCCTGGAGTGGGAGGGACGTTCGGCGTCACCGCGACATCACGCGACAGCCGGCCAATAGAAGCAGAGTGGCGGAGATGAGCGGGACGTAAAAATCCCGCCCACATCCTTCCTTCCGCATTGCCTGTGGGAGCTGCGGGACGCAGGTAAGCTGTGTTCATCGTTCCCGGGGTGTCACACACTCGATGTGTGCTACCTCGGAAACATTGAACAACCTGACGTTCAATTTTTAGTATTTGAACGACGTGCATGCGATCAACGTTTTAACGTTCAATCGCAATCGCACGGAGGTTTCACACGCTACAATGTAGCTAACGATGTCGGATGTGCGTCACTTACAACGTGATCCCGCGGACACATTGTTAGATAAATTGTAGCATGTAAAGCCCGCTTTAGTCAGCCCTTTCGAGGGGGAGCTGGGGGATCAGGTGTTGGTGCTCCGGCAAGTCTGAAGAAGGGGTTTTGTTGGCAATTTAATGAAGGGCAATGCAAGTTTGGAGCGGCATGTCGGTTCAAGCATGAATGTTCAGGTTGCGGAGGGGGACATACTGTAGTTTGGCCAAGTGTTTCAAAAAAGGGAAATTTAAAGCTGGGGACGAGGCTGGAAAAAGGGATGCTGCCAGTGAAGGTAGAGGTGATGGTGCCTTTTCTAAATAGGTACCCAGATGCGGAAGCGGCGTCCCTTTTGTTGTCTGTTTTTTCCCACGGTTTTCGAATCCCATTGGTTGTTGGTTCTTCTGTGCCGCCTTATCGGAATTTACGCTCTGCGAGGGTGCACTCTGATGTTGTTGGTGAAAAATTGGGAAAAGAAGTACAATTGGGTAGGATGGGCGCTCCGTGTAAGGTTCAGCCTTGCTCAGGTTTGGTTGTTTCCCTGTTAGGGGTGTTGCCTAAAAAGGAGCCGAATAAATTTAGGCGTATACATCATCTGTCCTACCCAGAGGGTTCGCCGGTGAATAACAGCATTCCTCCTGAATTGTCAGCGGTGTATTATGTCTCGTTTGACATGGTTTTGGACTTGGTTAGGGCGGCTGGCCGTGGAGCATTGATGGGGAAAGCTGATGTGGAGGTGGCGTTTAGGTTGTTGCCGGTGAACCAGGATAGTCAGCATTTGTTGGGTTGTGTGTGGAACGGGAAATATTTTTTTGATCGGTGCCCGCCTATGGGTTGTTCAATTTCTTGTTTGTATTTTGGAGCTTGTAGTTCGTTTGTTGAGTGGGCCATGGAGAACATGTCTGGGTTGTCGTCTATCATTCATTATTTGGATGATTTCTTCTGTGTCGGGCCGGAGGGCTCAATGATTTATACAGGTCTGTTTTTGTTACAGAAAGTGGCGGAATGTTTTGATATCCCTTTGGCGCGGGACAAGACGGAGGGTTCGGCGTCAGTGATGCGGTTTTTAGGGATCAAAATTGATTCTATGGTGATGGAATGTAGGCTTCCAATGGACAAGATTTTGGATTTGAGGTTGGGAGATTGGTGAGGTTGGCAAAGAAATTGCGTCTGAAGGTGGTGCAGTTTTTGTTGGGGAAACTGAATTTTGCATGAAGAATCATGCCGATGGGGCGTGTGTTTGCGAGGCGGTTGTCAACGGCCACGGCGGGCGTGAAGCCACCTGCTCATTTTGTGCATGTTACGAGGGAGGTTAAGGAGGATCTTTTGGGGTGGGACGTGTTTTTGCAGCAATTCAATGGTCATGCTTTATGGATGGATATGGTCGTGCCCAATGGGGCGCTACAGCTGCATTTGGATGCAGCTGGGTCGGTGGGTTTTGGTGCATTTTTCAGGGGTTATTGGTGTGCGGCTAGTTGGCCGGAAGAGTGGCATCAGGGTAGTTTCGTAAGGAACTTGGCATTGTTTGAGTTGATTCCGATTGTGGTGGCGGTCGAGCTGTGGGGTCGGGAGTTTTCTGGGCGAAAGGTTTGTTTTCATTGTGACAATCAGGCAGTGGTACATGCAATCAATAGTTTGTCGGCGAAATCTGGGCATGTAGTCGCTTATTTGCGACATTTGGTGCTAAAATGTTTGCAGCTGAATATTCACGTGGTGGTTAAACATGTACTGGGGGTTGAAAACGGGGTGGCTGATGCTTTGTCTCGTTTTCAGTTTCACAGGTGTCGGGCTTTAGTGCCATGGGCGGACGAGGTCAAAGCAGTATGTCCAGAGAGCTAATGGAGTCTGATGAGGCTATGATTGCAGGCCTGATTAGAAATTCGGTGGCCGAGGTGACTTGGTGCCGTTATGCCAGAGTATCGGTTGAATGGCAAGAGTTGTTGGGAGCAATGTTTAAAGAGGGGCAGGAGGATCATTTGGTGGCGTTAATGGCTTTTGTGGGTAATGATTTTGTGTCTGGTCAGTCAGCATCGGCAGTGGCGCATAGGGTGGCAGCAGTGGCTTTCTGGTTGAAGGCAAGGGGCAAGCAGGATGTATCCAAGGATTTCCAGGTGCGGCAGGCTTTGAAGGGGTTTCGCAAGGGTGCAAGTGACAGGGATATAAGGCAACCGATATCTTTTGTATTGCTACAACAGTTGGTCGGTTGCTTGCAGTCGCTATGTGTGTCGGAGTACGAGCGGATTCTTTTTAAGATGGCATTTGTGTTGGCCTTTTACGGGGCTTTTTGGATTGGGGAAGTGGTTAGCCGTTTAGGTTAAAGGGTGGTGGTCTGTTGTTGGAGGATGTGGCGGTAGTGAAGGAGAGGGTTGAATGTCGCCTGCGCCATTCTAAGACAGACTAAGGGGGTCGAGGACGGTTGGTGGTGCTGTATGCAATTTCGGGGCATGGTTTTTGCCCGGTGGAGTGGTTGGCAAGTTTTTGGGTGCACGGGGTGGTGGCCTGGGTCCGCTATTATGTCATAAGGATGGTTCCTTTTTGTTTCGGTATCAATTTGTGGCGGTGCCGTGGAATTGTTTGCAGGCAGCAGGGGAGCGGCCGGAGGAGTATGGGTCGCACTCCTTTAGAATTGGGGCGGCCACTGAGGCTTCTCGGTGGGGGCTTAGAGAAAAGGTGGTGAGACGGATTGGAAGGTGGGTCTCCTCTCATTTTCACAGGTATGTTCGGCCTCAGCTGTTATCCCAATAAAGGATGGCGGGGACAGTGGATTATGTGAATGTAGTTGTTGAATTTGTTAAGGGTAGTTGGTTGTGAATTTTGCATGTCATCATAACTTGCTTCTTTTTTGTTTGTAGGGGTTTACCTAACTTGGATATTAGGACACTCATTCGTCTATTGGGGGCCCTGCGGACCGATGCACGTCCGGACGGTCGGCAACTGGGACTGGATAGGTCGGTGGCGTCAGACAAATGAATCAGCATGCGTGGAATGGCGTGAAGCAGGGTATTCCCGGAATTTGAGTACTTTTGTTCAGTGGACAGACCTCCTAATGTGGTAGTGTTGCATGTGGGAGGTAACAATTTAGGAGCACGGGCATCTCGTGAGCTGATACGGGACACCAAGGTGGGTTTGTTGCGCTTATGGAGGGCATACCCGGGTTCAATTGTGATATGATCAAACATTGTGGCGCGGTTGGTGTGGAGAGGGGCTCATTCTGTGCATAGGATCAATCGTGCCAGGGCGAAGGGGAATAGGGTGGTGGCGCAGGGATTTGGAGACACCGAATTGGCAATTTCGGAGGGGTGACGGGGTGCTCCTTAATAACATTGGTTCGGATTTGTGGGTGTTGAGCGAGCGGCTCCAGGCCATGTAAGGAATCACATATCCTGTCCTGTAGCGGGGGTAGGTCTTGTCCAGAGGCGGTTTGAAGGGAATGGTAACTGGACCGAGAGACACTGTCTTGCTATGGTGGCTCCGGGTTCCAGGATGTTGCAGGCACTGGGTTCTGCAAAAGTTTGGAGGTATTAATCCGTGTGTGATTAATACCTCATCTCTGGGTCAGTGTGTTGCGGCCAGGGATATTGGGGTAAGAAGTGGTTCCTGGACTGGCCTACCCAGGGTTATATACTGTTTTGGTATTACTGTGTTACTTATTGTTATTTGTTGGGGTCGCCCATTGGATGGCGCCCCCTTGTGTTAGAATGTAAATAATAGGTAATAAAGGCTGCTGTGGCCAATTTGAACCAAGTCGCATGCAGTCCGTGTATTATTTACAGGTGGTTAATGGTGGGGTAACACAGGCATCACGACTGGAGAATCCTTCCTCAATGGTCATGTATTCATAAAAGCCATTACACTATTGTTCCACTAAAAATCATCTTTAATAAGCTTTTAAAAAATTAATATTATATTAAATTGTTCAGGTTTGGACTGAACTGTCATCCATCATTTAGAAAATAGAATAAAACACATTGCACAGCCGAATTTAGCTGAGAAGAAAAAAAATAAGAAGTTAAGGGCATACACAATGCAAAATGTTTCACCTTCAAATTCACTTACTGAAGCACATGTACATTTGCCGATTCAGTCACACATCACGTTAATAGTAATTTCATGCGCAAAAGCACTTGCATGATTCACTGACTTCCAGTACTAGTCAGCCTCTCAATAACATCTTAAAACATATTCAAACTGCTTGATCTGCTTAGAGAATATAGATTTCATAAAACTTCACGGATGCTTCATTGACTTCAATTAAAGGGGAATTAAAAAACATTATATAAGTTCATAACTGAGTGGATGTAAAAAAGCTTTATCACTAAAACTGCACATTTTCACCTATTACAATTATGACTCCAATCCTGTAATTAACCTAAATGATATGTTAGGACTAACCCAGAAATGAGCACAGTTACACATAAATATTAATTTGGCACCACATGGTTTAATGTTAAATTCTTTGTTCATTTTCCACCTTTAAAGTGCATGAATATGTTGGAATAGCCATTAATTTTGAACAATTAAACTATAAAGTGAAAAACATATTTTATTTGCAAACCATCAAGTAATACAGTATAGCAAAATATGATGGTTAAACCTCTTAAGCTGAGAGCAAACACATTTTGTTCCTTTTTATCTCCCTCTATCTGTACAGTATGTTTTTCCCAATAGGGATTACAGTTAAAATATATATGAATGTTATCCTAATGCATGCAAAGTCTCCCTTTGATACAGTAGCTGAATATAACCCTCAGTTGGCAAAATATAAAGAAGGCAACACAGATCTTAAATATGGTTTTAAAAATAAGCCCTTAATTAATAAACAACCTACTATACTTTTTTTTAAAGAGATAATTTGAAACAAAAAGTTGAAACTCAATTTACTTTTGGCTAATTGCATCTGTGCTTTTTATTTTTCAATACTTTATATAAGAGCTTCTCTTTCTAGTAGGATGAACATTAAAGCCCTCTTTACACTCTGCCGATCGCATCCGCACCCGTCGTTTGTGCGCCACGGGCAAATCGCTGCCCGTGGTGCACAATATCGCTAGTACCTGTCACACGGACTTTCATTCTCAGTGACATCACTGTGGCCAGTGAACAGCCTCTTTTCTAAGGGGGCGGTTCGTGCGACATCACAGCGATGTCACACAGCAGGCGTCCAATAGAAGTGGAGGGGCTTAGAGCAGCCGCATGAAAGACATGCCCACCTGATTGCCGGAGGACGTGTTTACGGTGCTGTTCGACGTTCCTGGGGTGTCACACGTACCGATGTGTGCTGCCTCAGGAACGACGAACAACCTGCATCCAAAAGCAGCAACGACATTTGGGATTTGAACGACGTGTCAACGATCAACGGTTAGGTGAGTATTTTTGATCGTTGGCGGTCGCTCATACGTGTCACACGCAAAGACATCACTAACAAGGCCGGATGTGCGTCACGAATTCTGTGACCACAACGACATCTTGTTAGCAATGTCGTTGTGTGTAAAGCCCAATTTAGTGTATTAAAGCTACCATGCAGGAATAAGTGCAAGCACGCACAAATGAAGGTATGGTATGTTCATACATGGCAGCTTTGTTGTAGATTTTTGTCCGCATTGCTAATCTAAAGGAGTTGCAAAAACGTATCCATATACAGCTTAAGGCCCCCTTCACACGTCCGTGAAAAACACGCACGTGTGTTACGGGCCGTTTTTCGGGTCCGTGTCCCGTTTTTGTGTCCGTTTTTATGGTCCGTGTGGCACCTGTGTTAATTGCGTATGCTAGCCGTGTTTGTGTGCAGAACGTCCGTGTGTGCGTGTGGAATTAACGTGTATGTGTACGTGTAATGTCCGTGTGTAATGTCCGTGTGTGTGATGCACAATGTCGTTTATAAATGTCGGCTGACAGCAGACAGAGTTGCGCGATGAGAATGAACTCGGGTGAACTTCACCCGACTTCATCCTCATACCGCGGCTCTGTCTGTGTCGAGTACTGATTAGCGGTCACCTGTGAAGGATTCACCGGTGACCGCTAATCCCCCGAGTGACTGAAGTGTCCCCCCCTCTCTCATACTCACCGATCCCCGATCACCGGCGCTGCACGGCATTCACACTGCTGCGGCGGCTTTTACTATTTTGAAAAAGCCGGCCGCTCATTAAACAATCTCCTATTCCCTGCTTTCCCCGCCCACCGGTGCCTATGATTGGTTACAGTGAGACACGCCCCCACGCTGAGTGACAGGTGTCACACTGCACCCAATCACAGCAGCCGGTGGGCGTGTCTATACTGTGCAGTAAAATAAATAAATAAATAATTAAAAAAAAACGGCGTGCGGTTCCCCCCAATTTTAATGCCAGCCAGATAAAGCCATACGGCTGAAGGCTGGTATTCTCAGGATGGGGAGCTCCACGTTATGGGGAGCCCCCCACCCTAACAATATCAGTCAGCAGCCGCCCAGAATTGCCGCATACATTATATGCGACAGTTCTGGGGCTGTACCCGGCTCTTCCCGATTTGCCCTGGTGCTTTGGCAAATCGGGGTAATAAGGAGTTATTGGCAGCCCATAGCTGCCAATAAGTCCTAGATTAATCATGTCAGGCGTCTATGAGACACCCTCCATGATTAATCTGTAAGTTACAGTAAATAAACACACACACACCAGAAAAAATCCTTTATTAGAAATAAAAACACACACACATTCCCTGGTTCACCACTTTAATCATCCCCGAAAAAGCCCTCCATGTCCGGCGTCATCCAGGATGCTCCAGCGTCGCATCCAGCGCTGCTGCATGGAGGTGACAGGAGCTGCAGAAGACACCGCCGCTCCGGTCACCTCCATGCAGCTAATGAAGACAGCCGTGCGATCAGCTGCTGTCACTGAGGTTACCCGCTGTCACTGGATCCAGCGGTGGATGCAGCGGTGGCCGCGGGTAACCTCAGTGACAGCTCAGCTGATCGCACGGCTGTCTTCATTAGCTGCGTGGAGGTGACCGGAGCGGCTGTGTGTGCTGCAGCTCCGGTCACCTCCATGCAGCTGCGGTGGAAGCGACGCTGGATCATCCTGGAATACGCCGGACAAGGAGGGCTTTTTCGGGGCTGATTAAAGTGGTGAACCAGGGTATATGTTTGTGTGTTTTTATTTCTAATAAAGGATTTTTTCTGGTGTGTGTGTGTTTATTTACTGTCACTTACAGATTAATCATGGAGGGTGTCTCATAGACGCCTGACATGATTAATCTAGGATTTAGTGGCAGCTATGGGCTGCCAATAACTCCTTATTACCCCGATTTGCCAAAGCACCAGGGCAAATCGGGAAGAGCCGGGTACGGCCCCAGAACTGTCGCATATAATGTATGCGGCAATTCTGGGCGGCTGCTGACTGATATTGTTAGGGTGGGGGGCTCCCCATAACGTGGAGCTCCCCATCCTGAGAATACCAGCCTTCAGCCGTATGGCTTTATCTGGCTGGCATTAAAATTGGGGGGGACCGCACGCCGTTTTTTTTTAATTATTTATTTATTTATTTTACTGCACAGTATAGACACGCCCACCGGCTGCTGTGATTGGGTGCAGTGTGACACCTGTCACTCAGCGTGGGGGCGTGTCTCACTGTAACCAATCATAGGCGCCGGTGGGCGGGGAAAGCAGGGAATAGGAGATTGTTTAATGGGCGGCCGGCTTTTTCAAAATAGTAAAAGCCGCCGCAGCAGTGTGAATGCCGTGCAGCGCTGCGCCGGAGATCGGGGAACGGTAAGTATGAGAGAGGGGGGGAAACTGACCGACAGACTGTGAGAGAGGGACAGACAGACAGAGAGACCGACAGAGAGACTGACCGACGGACTCAGGGAGATTGACGGACATACACAGAAATAGAAAGAATAGCCGACATCACTAGAAATAAAAACACCAAACGGACACGGACTATAGGTATATGCATACGTGTTTACTAACGTGTGTGCACATACCCATAGACTTTCATTGTGTCCACGTGTGCGTGCTCCGTGCAGATAACGGACATGCATCCGTGCCAAACGCAAACACATACGGATCACGGACACGCACACACGGACATAATGAAATAACGGACGTGTGACCACAATCATAGATTAACATTGGTGCACGTTTGGCCGTGTCTCCGGTATATACGGAAACGGACCAAACACGCACGTGTATCACGGACGTGTGAAGGGGGCCTAAGGCGGGCTTTGCACACTATGACATCGCAGGCCGATGCTGCGATGCCGAGTGCGATAGTGCCCGCTCCCGTCGCAGCAGCGATATGTGGTGATAGCTGGCGTAGCGAAAGTTATCGCTACGCCAGCTTCACACACACACTCACCTGCCGTGCGACGTCCCTGTGGCCGGCGACCCACTCCTTGTTAAGGGGGCGGGTCGTGCGGCGTCACTGCGACGTCACACGGCAGGCGGCCAATCAGAGCGGAGGGGCGGAGATGAGCAGGATGTAAACATCCTGCCCACCTCCTTCCTTCCGCATATCCTACAGAAGCCGCAGTGAGGCCGGTAGGAGACGTTGCTCGCTCCTGCGACTTCACACACAGCGATGTGTGCTGCCGCAGGAGCGAGGAACAACATCGGACCATTGCATCAGCGTAATCATGGATTACGCCGACGCTGCACCGATGATACGATTATGACGCTTTTGCGCTCGTTAATCGTATCATCCAGCCTTTACACACTGCGATGTCGCATGCGATGCCGGAAGTGCGTCATTTTCAATTTGACCCCACCGACATCGCACCTGCGATGTCGCAGTGTGCAAAGTGCCCCTTAGGCTATGTGCGCACGTTGCGTTCCATTATGCAGCGTATATAGTCACTGCATGTGCGTCTCAGAACGCAGCCGAAAAGCTGCGTTCCGAGATGCATTCGGCAGAACACAACGTGCGCACATTCCTGCAGAATTCATGCGTTCTGGATGCTTGCTCTGCCATAGACAGAGTGGGAAAAGCATCCAGAGCGCACATTTTTGACAGTGCGGTCCCACTCGGCTCTGCAGCATGCCCATTGACTTGCAGCAGAGCCGACTGGGACCGTACTGTCAAAAAGAGCACATAGCTGGCTGCGGGAGACAGCCATGCGATCAGAATGAACTCGGATGAACTTCAACCGACTTCATTGTGATCGCGGCTCTGTGCTTGTGCCGCGGCTTGATTTGCGGTCACAGGTGAAGGACTCACCGGTGACCGCAAATCTGAGTGACTGCAGTGAGGCACGCGATCACCGGTGCCGTCACTCAGGTTACTCGTGGCAGATCGAGTCCTCCACCCGAGAACGCGGGTAACCTGAGAGACGTCCCCGCACACATCCCGACATTCCCGCCCACATCCCGACATCCCCGCCCACATCCCGACATCCCCACACACATCCCGAAATTACTTCCCACATCCTGACATTACCGACTACATCCCCGCACACAGCCTGACATTACCGCCTACATCCCCGCACACATCCCGACACTACCGCCGACCTCCCCGCACACATCCCGACATTACCACCTCCATCCCCGCGCACATCCTGACATTACCACCTACAGCCCCGCACACATCCCAACATTACCGCCTACATCCCCGCACACAGCCTGACATTACCACCTACAACCCCGCACACATCCTGACATTACCGCCGACATCCCCGCACACATCCAGACATTACCGCCTACATCCCCGCACACATCCCGAGACATTACCACCTACATCCCCGCACACATCCTGACATTACCACCTACATCCCCGCACACTTCCCGACATTACCGCTGACATCCCCACACACATCCCGACATCCCCGCACACGTCCTGACATCCCCGCACACATCCTGACATTACCGCCTACATCACCGCACACATCCTGATATTACCACCTACATCCCCGCACACATCTCGACATTACCGCCTACATCCCCGCACACATCTCGACATTACCACCTACATCCCCGCACACATCCTGATATTACCACCTACATCCCCGCACACATCCTGACATTACCGCCTACATCCCCGCACACATCCTGACATTACCAACTACATCCCCGCAAACATCCTGACATTACCGCCTACATCCCTGCACACATCCCGACATTACCGCCTACATCCCCGCACACATCCTGACATTACCACCTACATCCCCGCACACATCCTGACATTACCGCCGACATCCCTGCACACATCCTGACATTACCGCCTACATCCCCGCATACATCCCGACATCCCCGCACACATCCTGACATTACCGCCTAAATCCCCGCACATATCCTGATATTACCACCTACATCCCCGCACACATCCTGACATTACCGCCTACATCCCCCGCATACATCCCGACATCCCCGTACACAACCTGACATTACCACCTACATCCCCGCACACATCCTGACATTACCACCTACATCCCCGCACACATCCTGACATTACCGCCTACATCCCCCGCATACATCCCGACATCCCCGTACACAACCTGACATTACCACCTACATCCCCGCACACATCCTGACATTACCACCTACATCCCCGCACACATCCTGACATTACCGCCTACATCCCCGCACACTCCCGACATTACCGCCTACATCCCCGCACACATCCCGACATCCCCGCACACATCCCGACATTACCTCCGACATCCCCGCACACATCCTGACATTACCGCTGACATCCCCGCACACATCCCGACTTTACCACCTACATCCCCGCACACATCCCGACACTACAGCCCTCATCATCACCGCACACACACACCGGCATTACCTCAGTGACGTCCCCGCTGACAGCGCGACTCATTTCAATTTCTTCATGGAGCGGACAGGAGCGGCGGTGTTGTACGGCAACTCCGGTCAGCTTCAGGTAGCAGAGCTGGATGTGTCGTGGGACCTCTGGATTACGCCGGACCTGGAGGTGTGTTTGGGGATTTTAATGAAGTGGTGAGAGAGGGTGGTTTTTATCTTTTATTTCAAATAAAGGATTTTTTGGATGTATGTGTTTATTTACTTTCACCAGGTTAATCATTGGGGGTGTCTCATAGACGCCTGCAACGATTAACTAGGACTTAGTGACAGCTATGGGCTGCCATTAACTCCTTATTATCCAGATTGCCACCGCACCAGGGCAGTTCTGGATGAGCCGGGTACAGTCCCGGGACTGTCGCATCTAATCCATGCGGCAATTCTGGGCGGCTGCTGGCTGATATTTTTAGGCTGGGGGTGCCTCATAACGTGGGGCTCCCCATCCTGAGAATACCAGCCTTCAGCCATGTGGCTTTACCCTGGCTGGTATCAGAATTAAAGGTGACCGCACGCCGTTTTTTTTTATTATTTATTTTACTGCACTACATAGACCCGCCCACCGGCGGCTGTGATTGGTTGCAGTGAGACAGCTGTCACTCAGCATGGGGGCGTGTCTGACTGCAACCAATCATAGGCGCCGGTGGGCGAGGGAAGCAAGGAATTCGAGATTGAATAATGGGCTGCCGGCATTTTCAAAAGCAGGAGAAGCCGCCGGAGCAGTGACAGCCGTGCAGCTGATCGGTGAGTATGAGAGAGGGGGGAGAGGGATAGACCGACAGAGAGAGAGAGACCGACAGGGAGACACAGAGACTGACAGACAGACAGAGAAAGAGACCGAGATTACAACCAATACGCACAAAAGAAGTGACATGTCACTTCTTAGAACGCGCGCTTCTGGCAGCAGCCGAAGCACTGCACTCTAATACGCCACGTGCGCACGGCTCCTGCATAATCTTCATAGATTATGCTGGGGACGCAGGACGCATGCAGTTACGCTGCGGTGCAGAACGCAGCATATCTGCATGTAAATACGCAACGTGCGCACATAGCCTAAGCCTATTCCACTGTATGGAATGATCTTTTAATGATCATTGTTTTTATTAACAAGCTTTGCATAATTCAATAACACAAGAAAATATAAGAAACTTGTAATATCGAGTGCCTTGTGAAGGTATTCGGCTCTCTTGAATTTTTCAACCTTTTCCCACATTTCAGGCTTCAAACATAAAGATAAAAATTTTAATGTTATGATGAAGAATCAACAACAAGTGGGACACAATTGTGAAGTTGAACGATATTTATTGCTTATTTTAAATGTTTTTAAAGAATAAATAACTGAAAATTGGGGAGTGCAATATTATTCTTCCCCTTTACTTTCAGTGCAGCAAACACACTCCAGATGTTCATTGAGGATCTCTGAATGATCCAATGTTGTCCTAAATGACTGATGATGATAAATATAAGCCACTTGTGTATAATCAAGTCTCTGTATAAATGCACCTGCTCTGTGATAGTCTCAGTGTTCTGTTTAAAGTGCAGATAGTATCATGAAGATCAAGGAACACAACAGGCAGGTCCGTGATACTGTTGTGGAGAAGTTTAAAGACAGATTTGGTTCCAAAAAGATTTCCAAAACTTTAAACATCCCAAGGAGCACTGTGCAAGCGATCATATTGAATTGGAAGGAGTATCATTCCACTGCAAATTTACCAAGACCCGGCCGTCTATCCAAACTTTCATCTCAAACAAGGAGAAAACTGATCAGAGATGCAGCCAAGAGGCCTATGATCACTCTGGATGAACTGCAGAGATCTACAGCTGAGGTGGGAGAATCTGTCCATAGGACAATAATCAGTCGTACACTGCACAAATCTGGCCTTAAGGGAAGAGTGGCAAGGAGAAAGCCATTTCTCAAAGATATCCATAAAAAATGTAATTTAAAGTTTGTCACAAGCCACCTGGGAAACACACCAAACCTGTGAAAGAAGGTGCTCTGGTCAGATGAAACCAAAAGCAAACTATTTGGGTACAATGTCAAATGATATGTTTAGCATAAAAGCAACACAGCTCATCACCCTGAACATACCATCCCCACTGTCAAACATGGTAGTGGCAGCATCATGTTTTGGGCCTCCTTTTCTTCAGCAGGGACAGGGAAGATGGTTAAAATTGATGGGAGCCAAATACAGGACCATTTTTGAGGAAAACCTGATGGAGTCTGCAAAAGACCTGAGACTGGGACAGAGATTTGTCTTCCAAAAAGACAATGATCCGAAACATAAACCGATCCCAAACATAATGCAAAACCTACAATGGAATGGTTCACAAATAAACGTATCCAGGTGTTAGAATGGCCAAGTCGAGACCTGAATCCAATCGAGAATCTGTGGAAAGAGCTGAAAACTGCTGTTCACAAACGTTCTCCATCCAACCTCACTCAGCTTGAGCTGTTTGCAAAGGAAGAACGGGGAAGAATTTAAGTCTCTCGATGTGCAAAACTGATTGACACATACCCCAAGCGACTTGCAGCTGTAATTGCCACAAAAGGTGGCGCTGCAAAGTATTAACTTAAAGGGGATGAATAATATTGCATGCCCCCCTTTTCAGTTATTTATTTTTTAAAAGAGTTTAAAATAAACAATAAATGTTGTTCAACTTCACAATTGTGTCCCACTTGTTGTTAATTCTTCACCATAAAATTAAAATTTTTATCTTTATGATTGAAGCCTGAAATGTGGAAAAAGGTTGAAAAATTTAAGGAAGCTGAATACTTTCACAAGGCATTGTATCTTTAACCTTACTGAGGGCTTAGGTTACATGAAACCCCATAAAGTCTAAAAAAGGGGGAAGTGAGCAGAAAGTAGGTGTAGAGTGAGACAGAAGGGTAGAGACTACTAATGGGCGAACCTGAACACAGACTTCTCAAAATGTCAATTAAAGCATTATAATTCTACCTACCGAGTTTCCACACCACTGTCACACTGTCTCCAGGTCCTCTCTAGAGTTGAGCGCGGTTCGTGGTTCGAGGTTCTCCAGTTCTAAGCTCGAGTGATTTTTGGGGCTGTTCGAGATCGAACTAGAACTCGAGCTTTTTGCAAAAGCTCGATAGTTCTAGATACGTTCGAGAACGGTTCTAGCAGCAAAAAGCAGGGCTTTTTACAGCTACAGTGAGCAGGAGCCATCGCTGGCAGCCTGCCACAAGCTGGTAACCAAGATAAACATCGGGCATCCAAGCAAAGCGCTTTGGTTAGTAACCCGATGTTTATCTTAGTTATGTGCAGGAAGCCCACACTTCCCGCTCAGCTCACTCCGCCCCTTCCTGCCCGCGGCATGTACACATATACATACACACACGTACACATACATACACACACACACACACACACACACACACATCCCCCCCCCCCCGCTCTGCTTACCTGCGGTGATGAAGTCCCGCCATCCCGACCTCAGCGCTGTCACTGTCCTCCATGGCCGCCGCTTGTCACATCACCTCTCGCTTCCGACCCGAGACGTCACGGACCTCTCGCGATACTTGATGTGAAGGCGCCGGTCATTGACCTCAGTAACAGAGGCTGTCGACAGTGCTGGAGATCAGCGCAGGTAATGTACCTCACTGACAGCAGCACTTGTCATGCCCTGCAGTGACCTGGGCTGACCCATTGATGTTAGCTCAGGTCACTGCATTGCTCTCCCAGTCAATGGGGAACATCCTGCTCTTCATTGACTGGGACAGTGTGGATCGTCATGGCAACCCCTTGGATTACACCAGACCTGGATTTGTTTTTCATTCTAATAAATTGGTTAAAGAGGGAATGTTTTGGGGAGTGTTTTTTCAAATAAAAATGTGGTTGTCGTCTATTTTTTTTTTATTACTGACTGGGTTGGTGATGTCGGGTATCTGATAGACGCCTGACCTCACCAACCCCAGGGCTTGATGCCAGGTGACATTACACATCTGGTATTAACCCCATATATTACCCCGTTTGCCACCACACCAGGGCGCGGGATGAGCTGGGGCGAAGCACCAGGATTGGCGCATCTAATGGATGTGCCACTTCTGGGGCGGCTGCGGCCTGCTATTTTTAGGCTGGAGAGAGTCCAATAACCATGGACCTCCCTAGTCTGAGAATATCAGGCCCCAGCTGTCTGCTTTACCTTGGCTGGTAATCCAATTTTTTTTTAATTATTTATTTAATTTAAAATAACAGCGTGGGGTGCCCTCAGTTTTGGATTACCAGCCAAGGTGAGGTTGCCAGCTGTGGTCTGCAGGCTGCAGCCGTCTGCTTTACCCTAGCTGGCTACAAAACTAGGGGGAACCCTACGTCATTTTTTTTTCATTTTTTTGGCTAAATACAAAGCTAAGCACCCCTTAGTGCCACATGAAAGGCACCAAAGGGTGCTCCACTTTATTCTCCACTTTTTCTCCACTTTTTCTCCACTTTTTCTCCACTTTTTCTCCACCTTTTCTCCACTTTTTCTCCACTTTTTCTCCATTTTTTTCTCCACTTTTTCTCCACTTTTTCTCCACTTTTTCTCCATTTTTTTCTCCACTTTTTCTCCACTTTTTCTCCACTTTTTCTCCATTTTTTTCTCCACTTTTTCTCCACTTTTTCTCCACTTTTTCTCCATTTTTTTCTCCACTTTTTCTCCACTTTTTCTCCACTTTTTCTCCATTTTTTTCTCCACTTTTTCTCCACTTATTCTCCACTTTTTCTCCACTTTTTCTCCATTTTTTTCTCCACTTTTTCTCCACTTTTTCCCCATTTATTCTCCACTTTTTCTCCACTTTTTCTCCACTTTTTCTCCACTTATTCTCCACTTTTTCTCCACTTTTTCTCCACTTTTTATCCACTTTTTATCCACTTTTTCTCCACTTTTTCTCCACTTATTCTCCACTTTTTCTCCGTTCTTTTTCTATGGTCGGTCTACCCATTAGCTCTGCCATGCATACTGTAGCTCTACACCTACTGCACATGTTACTTTATGATTGACATCTCTTTCGTACCAGAGCTGTCTAAGCCTACTCTGACCCCATATTTGTCATTACTATATTGTCCTTGTACTGTATTATGACATTTGTATCATGTGTTTCATTTCTTGCTGTGTTGCAATTTTTTTGCTGCATCCCAATTGTACCTCTACATTGTTCGAGTTTATGTTATTGTTCTCTCACTCTTATGTGATACTGATTATTGTCATTTTTCATGATTACATGCAGATAAGTCCAATCTGACGAAGGCTCAGGCCGAAACGTCATTTGTAACTTGTTTTGGACAAAAACATATATGCTTATGAAAAAAAATTTTCTTAATACGGACCAATAAAGAGTGATTCTGCATTACTATCCATTGTGACTTACTGACTTAGTCTGGGAGATATAGAGTGCCGAGGTTACTCACTAATTTTATCTATTATTACCTCTGAGCCCCTATATACCAGTGAGCAGAGCTTCCTCTACAGTAGTTCTTCTGATTAGGCATGCCCTTACCTCATGAGCAGGGCATTGCAGCTTTGGTAGCAACCATTACGACATGGACTCTGCTGCTGTGGACCCGGGGAGGGTGAGTGCAGATTCATTGCACCCACACTCCTCACATGAAGGGGCCGCACTCCTAGAAAATGGGGGATACGTTCCCTGAGTGTCTCCCCCCCATATTCTAGACGGTCCAGAGTCGTCGTGGGACCCCTTTATTTTTTTTCTTACAATAAATTGGTGAAAGAGGAAATGTTTTGGGGACTGTTTTTTCAAATAAATTTCTTTTGTCGATTTTTTGTTTTTGTTAGTACTGACAGTTTATGATGTTGGGTATCTAATAGACGCCATGACATCACAAACTGCTGGGCTTGATCTCAGGTGACTTTACAGCTAGTATCAACCCGATTTATTACCCCGTTTGCCACTGCACCAGGGCACGGGATGAGCTGGGGTGAAGCGCCAGGATTGGCGCATCTAGTGGATGCGCCACGTCTGGGGTGCCTGCGGCCTGCTATTTTTAGGCTGTGAAGGCCCAATAACTATGGACCTTCCCACCCTGAGAATACCAGACCACAGCTGTCCGCTTTACCTTGGCTGGTGATCCAATTTGGGGGGGACCCTACTTTTATTGTGTAATTATTAATATTTATAAAATAATTATAAAAAAGAGCCTGAGGGGACCTCTACATTGGATCCCCAACCATGGTAAAGCTGCCAGCTGTGGTTTTCAGGCTACAGCCATCTGCTTTACCCTAGCTGGCTATCAAAAATGGGGGGACCCAACGTCATTTTTTTTTTTAAACTATTTTTTAAATAGAAAAAAATTAATGGGCTTCCCTGTATTTTGATTGACAACCAAGGTAACGGCAGGCAGATGGGGGTGGCAACCCATAGCTGTCTGCTTTATCTGCGCTGAGAATCAAAAATACCGCGGAGCGCTACGTCGTTTTTTTTAAAGATTTATTTTTACAGCACTGTGATGTCCAGCAATCAAAATACAGGGAAGCCCATTTTATTTTTAGTTATTTAAATAAATAATTAAAAAAAATATATATGGGCTCCTGCTGCATTTTTTGTATTGCTAGCTAAGGGTAATCCAAGCAGCTTCTGGCTGCTAACCCCCACTGCTTGGTGTTACCTTCACTGGCAATGTAAAATCCAGGGAAGCATTTTTTATTTTTTTTGCCAAAAAACTACAAAAAAAGGACGTGAGCTTCGCCATATTTTTGTATGCTAGCCAGGTATAGCAGGCAGGTGCTGGAAGAGTTGGATACAGCGTCAGAAGATGGCGCTTCTATGAAAATGCCATTTTCTGAGGCGGCTGCAGACTGCAATTCGCAGCAGTGGGGCCCAGAAAGCTCAGGCCAACCTGTGGTGCGGATTCCAATCCCCAGCTGCCTAGTTGTACCTGGCTGGACACAAAAATGGGGCAAAGCCTACGTCATTTGTTTTCTAATTATTTCATGAAATTCATGAAATAATAAAAAAAGGGCTTCCCTTTATTTTTGGTTCCCAGCCGGGTACAAATAGGCAACTGGGGGTTGGGGGCAGCCGTACCTGCCTGCTGTACCTGGCTAGCATACAAAAATATGGCGAAGCCCACATAATTTTTTCAGGGGGCAAAAAACTTCTGCATACAGTCCTGGATGGAGTATGCTGAGCCTTGTAGTTCTGCAGCTGCTGTCTGTCTGTATGGAGAAGAGCAGACAGCAGCTGCAGAACTACAAGGCTCAGCATACTCCATCCAGGACTGTATGCAGAAGTTTTTTGCCCACCAAAAAAATGACGTGGGCTTCGCCATATTTTTGTATGCTAGCCAGGTACAGCTGGCAGCCACGGGCTGCCTCCAACCCCCAGTTGCCTATTTGTACCCGGCTGGGAACCAAAAATATAGGGAAGCCCGTTTTTTTTAATTATTTCACTTATTTCATGAAATAATTAAAAAACAAATGACGTGGGCTTTGCCCCATTTTTTGTGTCCAGCCGGGTACAACTAGGCAGCTGGGGATTGGCGTCCGCAGCACAGGTTAGCCCGAGGTTTGTGGGCGCCTCTGCTGCGGATTTCAGTCCGCAGCCGTCCCAGAAAATGGCGCTCTCATAGAAGCGCCATCATCTGGCGCTGTATCCAACTCTTCCAACAGCCCTGGAGCCGGGTGGCTTGTTGGGTAATCATGAGTTAATACTGGCTTTGTTTTACTAGCCAGTATTAAGCCAGAGATTCTTAATGTCAGGCACGTTTGACCCGGCCATTAAGAATCTCCAATAAAGGGTTAAAAAAAAGACACCACACAGAGAAAAAATACTTTAATAGAAATAAATACACAGACACATTAGAGACTCCATCTTTATTACCCCCTGTCAGCCCTCCACGATCCTGCTCTTCTGTCTTCTTTCTTTCTAGTGTAGTAGTAGTGACGATTGTAGTGAGGATGAGATTCACCAGCTCATCACTTGGGGCTGGGGAACCTCCATCCTCACTACAATCATCACTAGTGTAGTAGTAGTAGTGACGATTGTAGTGAGGATGAGGTGCACCAGCTCATCACTTGGGGCTGGGGAACCTCCATCCTCACTACAATCATCACTACAATCGGGAAGCAGCATGCAGCCTTCACTCCGTGAGTGATCAGTGCTGGCTGCTAGCGGTAACGCTGACAGACGCGTTACCATAGCAACGGTGCTCTCGGAGCCGCGGTTAGCGGTGACGTCACCGCTAACTACGTTGCTATGGCAACGGTGATCTCCGTTAATGACCGGCTGTGTCAGCCGGTCCCTAACGGAACGGGGAGTCGACCGTGTGCTAGAGCATGTCGCCGGTACACGGCGATACACATATGTGCACCGTGTACCGGAGAGATGCACTCGCAGGTCCTACATGACGTGTCATAGTCATGTGACCAGTCTGTAGCCAATGAGATAATAGCCACGTGACTGGTCACATGGCTATTTTGACGTCACGATAGGTCCTGCATCTCTGCTGGCAGTGCAGGTCACCGGGAGGATTCAGCGATCATCGGATGGAATAGCGGCAGGAGACAGAGTGCAGAAGGGATCGCGAGGACCGGTAAGTGTTATGGCAATGTTTATTAACCCCTTCACGACCGCGGGCAGTAAAATTACGTCCTATTTTAACGTGACTTAACGACCAGGGACGTAATTTTACTGCCTAAACTTCATTTGATTGCCGTGGCCATAGCAACGGCTTTCAAATGATGTCCCCTGCTGTTTCTTACAGCAGGGGACCTTTGCTTGACCCCAGGGGGGGCGGCATCGCCACCCCCTATCGACGATCGATGTGATTGGCTGTTCAAATCTGAACCGCCAACCACATCGATCGCACTAATTTTGGCAAAAATAATGCCCGAATTAGTGCGATCCTGTGAGATCCAGCTATGAGATGCCGCAGCTGCTGCAGCATATCATAGGTGGACCTCAAACATGTCTCCCCCAGCCCCTGCAGCACTGATTGGAGCGATCGTGCTATGACGCGCAATCGCTCCAATCAGTGTGCAGTGGGGCGGTGTGATTTGCCGGTGGCCGCCCTCCCCAGGCCTGTGCTGGCCTGCGAGCCCTCCCCCAACATGTCTGCAGCGTGCAGTGGCTGGTACTTGTGGTACCACGCCACCGCCGCTGCTGCCGCCGCCGCCGCCCTAGCTGTCACCGCTGCTGCACGTGAGTACTGTGCTCACTTTGCAGCCAGCCCGTGCGCGCTCCCGTGGTGCCCCTGCGCGCTCCCGTGGTGCCCCTGCGCGCTGCCATGGTAGCCCCTGCCGTGCCCCCCCCGCGATCTGCTCCCCCCAACCCCCCCCCCCCGACATCCCGATCTGCTCCCCCCGCGATCTGACTGCCTCCCCCATTATCTCTGTTCTGCAGCTCCCTCTCCGGTCTCCCCCTCTGCTCTACCCCCCCCCCTCTGCTTCCCCCCCCCTCTCTGCTCTCACCCCCCCCCTCTCCCCCTCTGCTCTCCCCCGACGTCCTCTTACCTGTCTTCACCGGCCTGATCACATCTGCGTCCATCGCTGGGTCCTTCCTGGGCATTCTGCTGATCTGCCTGCTGCTCCTGTAAAGCTGTCCATCTCTCTGCCATCTATTCCTCTGCAGCTCTTCTGGTCAGTGATCCTTCTGCTAGTCCTCTGGGTACTGTGAGTATAACTTTTTTTTTTTTCCGTATCCCCTGTCCATTTTTACACCTCATCTGTCCGTGCGTCCCGCCAAGCGCTGATCAGGGATGCAGATAACGGATCGGCATCCCTGCTCAATTTTTGGCGTGACTTTTTTTTTTCCGTATCCCCGACGCTTTTTGTATCGCATCCGTCCGTGCGTCCCGCCAAGCGCTGATCAGGGATACAGATAACGGATCGGCATCCCTGCTCAATTTTTGGCGTGACTTTTTTTTCCGTATCCCCGACGCTTTTTGTATCGCATCCGTCTGTGCGTCCCGCCAAGCGCTGATCAGGGATGCAGATAACGGATCGGCATCCCTGCTCAATTTTTGGCGTGACTTTTTTTTTTCCGTATCCCCGACGCTTTTTGTATCACATCCATCCGTGCGTCCCGCCAAGCGCTGATCAGGGATGCACATAACGGATCGGCATCCATGGTCAATTTTTGGCGTGACTTTTTTCCATATTTGCGACGCTTTTTGTATCGCATCCGTCCGTGCGTCCCACCAAGCGCTGATCAGGGATGCACATAACATATCTGCATCCATGGTCAATTTTTGGCGTGACTTTTTTTTTTTTACGTATCCCCGACGCTTTTTTTTATCGCATCCGACCGTGCGTCCTGCAGCGGCCGATCAGTGCACTGCGTCTGTGCATTTGAAAAGTCAAATGGCGCTCCTTCTCTTCTGAGCCCCGCCATGCGCTCAAACAATTTATTTCCACCACATATGAGGTATCTGTGTACTCAGGAGAAATTGCACAATACATTTTATGGTGCATTTTTTCCTGATAGCCTTGTGAAAAAAAAGCTACCTAGTTGAAGCAACCGTTTTGTGGTAAAAAAAAAAAATTTTCTTTTCACGGCTCAACGCTATAAACTTCTGTGAAACCCCCAGGTGTTCAAAGTGCACATCAAACATCTAGAAAAATTATTTGAGGGCTCTAGTTTCCAAAATGGTGTCACTTGTGGGGGAGCTCCACTGTTTAGGCACCATAGGGGGTCTCCAAACGTGACATGGCATCCGCTAATGATTCCAACCAATTTTGCTGTCAAATGGCGCTCCTTCTCTTCTGAGCCCCGCCATGCGCCCAAACAATTACTTTCCACCACATATGAGGTATCTGCGTACTCAGGAGAAAATGCACAATACATTTTATGGTGCATTTTTTCCTGTTACCCTTGTGAAAAAAAAGCTACCTAGTTGAAGCAACCGTTTTGTGGTAAAAAAAATTTTTTTTCTTTTCACGGCTCAACGCTATAAACTTCTGTGAAGCCCCCAGGTGTTCAAAGTGCTCACTAAACATCTAGAAAAATTATTTGAGGGCTCTAGTTTCCAAAATGGGGTGACTTGTGGGGGAGCTCCATTGTTTAGGCACCTCAGGGGGTCTTCATACCCCACATGGCGTCCGCTAATGAGTGCAGCTAATTTTGCATTCAAAAATTCAAATGGCGCTCCTTGCCTTCCGAGCACTGCCGTGTGTCCAAAGATTTGATTTCCACCACATATGAGGTATCTGCGTATTCAGGAGAAAATGCACAATACATTTTATGGTGCATTTTTTCCTGTTACCCTTGTGAAAAAAAAAGCTACCTAGTTGAAGCAACCGTTTTGTTGTAAAAAAAATTTTTTTTCTTTTCACGGCTCAACGCTATAAACTTCTGTGAAGCCCCCAGGTGTTCAAAGTGCTCACCAAACATCTAGAACAATTATTTGAGGGCTCTAGTTTCCAAAATGGGGTCACTTGTGGGGGAGCTCCATTGTTTAGGCACCTCAGGGGGTCTTCAAACCCGACATGGCGTCCGCTAACAGGTGCAGCTAATTTTGCACTCAAAAATTCAAATGGCGCTCCTTGCCTTCCGAGCACTGCTGTGTGTCCAAACATTTGATTTCCACCACATATGAGGTATCTGCGTACTCAGGAGAAAATGCACAATACATTTTATGGTGCATTTTTTCCTGTTACCCTTGTGAAAAAAAAAGCTACCTAGTTGAAGCAACCGTTTTGTGGTAAAAAATGTTGTTTTTCTTTTCACGGCTCAACGCTATAAACTTATGTGAAGCCCCCAGGGGTTCAAAGTGCTCACCAAACATCTAGAAAAATTATTTGAGGGCTCTAGTTTCCAAAATGGGGTCACTTGTGGGGGAGCTCCATTGGTTAGGCACCTCAGGGGGTCTTCAAACCCGACATGGCGTCCGCTAATGAGTGCAGCTAATTTTGCGTTCAAAAATTCAAATGGCGCTCCTTCCCTTCCGAGCTCTGCCGTGCGCCCAAACAATTGATTTTTACCACATATGGGGTATCAGCGTACTCAGGAGAACATGCACAATAAATTGTATTGTGTACTTTCTCTTTTCTCCCTTGTAAAAATGAAAATTTTATGGCTAAAGTAACATTTTTGTGTTAAAAAGTAAAATTTTCATTTTTTCCTTCCACATTGCTTTGGTTCCTGTGAAGCACCTAAAGGGTTAATAAACTTATTGGATGTGGTTTTGAGCAGTGTGAGGGGTGTAGTTTTTAGAATGGGGTCACTTTTTGGTATTTTCTGTCACCTAGGCCTCTCAAAGTCACCTCAAATGTAATGTGGTCCCTAAAAAAAATTATTTTGTAAATTTTGTTGGAAAAATGAGAATTTGCTGATGACCTTTGACCCCTTCTAACTTCCTAACGGAAAAAAAATTTGTTTCGAAAATTGCGCTGATGTAAAGTACACAAGTGGGAAATGTTATTTAGTAACTTTTTTGTGTGACATATCTCTCAGATTTATGGGCATAAATTTTCAAAGTTTGAAAATTGCAAAATTTTCAAAATTTTCGCCAAATTTCCTAAATTTTCACAAATAAACGCAAAAAATATCGGCCTAAATTTACCACTGACATGAAGTACAATATGTCACGAAAAAACAATCTCAGAATCGCCAGGATCCGTTGAAGCGTTCCAGAGTTATAACCTGTCAAAGTGACACTGGTCAGAATTGCAAAAAATGGCCCGGTCATTAGGGTGTTTTAGTGGCCGGGGGTGAAGGGGTTAACTGTTTGTGTACATTTATCATGCATTTTTATGTGTTTGTGATTGCCTCCCATTCTAGCCTATACGTTCGAGTTCGGTTCGTCGAACGTTCGACGAACCGAACTCGAACGGGACCCCCGTTCGGCGAACCGGCCTCGAGCCGAACCGGGACCAGTTCGCTCATCTCTAGTCCTCTCATTAAACCATATGAATATTCACTGCTTTCCCCACCCTTCTGTGACAACATCTGTGATTGGTTGCACTCAGACTGTGCACCCACCCTCCATGCCAGGGTCTGTGATTGGTTGTGTGCATTATCTTGGCTGGTTATCAAAATATGAGGGACTTCACAAGCTTTTTTTTAATTATTTTAGTAAATAGTATAAAAGAAAGCACAATTTTGTTACCTTTTGAAGCTTGTAGCCCTTACTAACACAATTTTATAGCACTAAAGTTTGGGTCCCCATAGACGTACAGTGTGTACGGAAAGTATTCAGACCCCTTTAAATTTTCCACTCTTTGTTTCATTGCAGCCATTTGTCAAATTCAAAAAAGTTCATTTTTTCTCATTATTGTACACTCTGCTCTCCATCTTGACAGAAAAAAAAGAAATGTAGAAATTTTTGTACATTTTATGAAACAATAAAAACTAAAATATCCCGCGGTATTAAGTATTCAAACCCTTTGCTTAGTATTGAGAAGAAGCACCCTTTTGAGCTAGTACAGCCATGAGTCTTCTTGGGGATGATGCAACAAGTTTTTCATACCTGGATTTGGGAATCCTATGCCAATCTTCGTTGGATGGTGATCGTTGATGGACAACCATTTTCAGATATTTCCAGAGATGCTCAATTGGGTTTAGGTCAGGGCACTAGCTGGGCCAGTCAAGAATGGTCACAGAGTTGTCCTGAAGCCACTCCTTTTGTAATTTTAGCTGTGTGCTTATGGTCATTGTCTTGTTGGAAGGTGAACCTTCGGCCACTTATGAGGTAAAGACCACTCTGGAAGAAAGAGGTTTTCTTCAAGGATATCTATGTACTTGGCCACATTCATCTTTTCTTAAATTGCAACCAGTTGTCCTGTCCCTGTAGCTGAAAAACATCCCCCTGGCATGAAGCTGCCACCAGCTTGTTTCACTTTGATGAGGTTCCTGTTTTCCTCCAAACATCCTACTGAGAATTATCACCAAAAAGTTCTATCTTCATCTCATCAGACCAGAGAATCTTATTTCTCATAGTCTGAGAATCCTTCATGTGTTGTTTTTGCAAACTCTGTGTGGGTTTTTATATGTCGTTCACTGAGGAGAGACGTCCGTCAAGCCACTCTGCCATAAAGGCCTGTCTGATGGAGGGCTGCAGTGATAGTTGACTTTGTGCAATTTTCTCCCATCTCCCTACTGCATTTCTGGAGCTCAGCCACAGTGATCTTCTTTACCTCTCTCACCATGGCTCTTCTCCCATGATTGCTCAGTGTGGATGGATGGTCAGGTCTAGGAAGAGTTCTGGTGGTCCCAAACTTCTTCCATTTAAAGATTATGGAGGCCACGGTGCTCTTAGGAACCTTGACTGCTGCAGAAATTATTTTGTAAACATGGCCAGATCTGTGCCTTGCCACAATTCTGTCTCTGAGCTCCTTGGGCAGTTCCTTTGACCTCATGATTCTCATTTGGTCTGACGTGAGTTGTGAGTTGTGAGGTCTTATATAGACAAGTGCGTGACTTTCCAAATCAAGTCATATCAGTTTAATTAAACACAGCTGGACGCCAAAGAAGGAGTAGAACCATCTCAAGGAGGACCACAAGGAAATGGACAGCATGTGACTTAAATATCAGTGTCTGAGTAAAGGGTCTGAATACTTATGTCCATGTGATATTTCAGTTTTTCTTGTTTAAAAAATTTGAAAAAATTTCTACATTTCTGTTTTTTTCTGTCAAGATGGGGTGCAGAGTGTACATTAATGAGAAAAAAATGAACTTTTTTGAATTCACCAAATGTCTGCAATGAAACAAAGAGTGAGAAATTTAAAGGGGTCTGAATACTTTCCGTACCAACTGTACATCGTGCTCGGGGTCTGGGCTCTCAATCGGGTCAACTCCAGTTCCAAACCAGACTTTTGTTTTTAAGTCTAGCCGGATGCAGTGAACCAAAACCTTTGCAGGTTCACCTAGTAGAAACACACTCAAAGATGTTGGGGCTAATACACTGCTAATACTGGCTCTATATCTCACCATCCACTACAGCTTCGCATATGAGACTACTTTCATTTTATACAAAATCATCCACAGATTTGTGAGCATTGGAGGGTAATAGTTAAACAACAGCTTCTACATGTCTGTCAGTGTTCCAGTCAGCCTCCGCACATAAAAATCGATGTGATAGATAGATGTTTCATATCTGTGAAGTTCTACAAAACTTTGAGAAACCAACCAAGTTGGTGAGCGCCAATGATGTTAACATCAGCATAACTATTACATTACTGTATCAAAATAAATGATCGCCGCTCACAATTAATGAGGAAGTTTTGTATGTAGACCAGGTGGAGATGGAGGAAAAAAGTACACAGGTTGATAATACCCAACCCAGCCTCAACTCATCTTATCAGTGGAGATAGGGTGATAATGAGGTGGAAGAAGCTGTGCAGTAAGAAGTGGAGGAGGAAGATGAAAGGGTTGTCTGCTCTACAGAGGGTGCTGCCCTCACAAAATCCCATCTGTTCAGCATCAACGGGCTAAAGAAGAGGAAGAGGAGGAGGAGTTGATGGAGAGTCATCCTCCTGGAGAGGACAGGAAAGTCTTCCATGTTAGGAGTCTGACACACATGGCTGACTTTATGCCACACTGCTTTTTCTGTGACCCTTATCAGTCAGTAAAAGTGGAGTAAAACTCTGACAACATTGTTCCCAGTAGCAACTTGGGAGCCAAAGTATCATACAAGCATCTTCCCTATT
The DNA here is from genome assembly GCF_048569485.1 of Anomaloglossus baeobatrachus. Classification (NCBI taxonomy): domain Eukaryota; kingdom Metazoa; phylum Chordata; class Amphibia; order Anura; family Aromobatidae; genus Anomaloglossus; species Anomaloglossus baeobatrachus. The sequence continues at coordinate 270,769,059 of NC_134353.1, read as the reverse complement.
CTGTTCCCATTCCACTTGAGTGCTGTTTCCATCCAATTCAGCAATTTTTCTTACTCCCAGCCTATTTGGTAGGGTCTTCTGGAAAAATTCTTGAGTTCCCCATTGATGTCCATTATATTCGATACTCAAATCGAGCCCACCAAGCATCCGACTAGCTCGATTCTTGCATTGAATACTTGAACATTTTAGTGCTCATTCATCACTATCGGTGACATGACAAGAATCTGCATAAATAATCATATGCTAAATGCAAGTCAAATTTATGTATGAGATAGCCAAGATGATTGCTTATAAAATCAAGGTAGTCTCATGCTCAAATCTGTAACGGATGGTGAGATAGGGAGCCTCAATGCCAAATGTTCAAAACACTGTTATCCTTTTGCTAGTCAGTGTACACTTACACTTCTCACTACTACTGCTCCAGTCTCCATGCTCTTCATAATAAGGGGGGGATCTTTAGAAAAGAAAAATGACCGAGATCTCCTTCTCTTAGCATGTGCTGACTATTGAAATGGTATGTTAGCGTCCACTCAATAGTTCAGTGTGACAATCTAAATAAATTAAAAAAAATAATAATTTGAATAAGTGATTTCTGGTTAAAATGAAAAAAAAAAATCTAAATGTTACTCTCATTTTTTTAAAAACATGCAGGCCATCTAATATTTTCCCAAGATGACCACCTGGAATTATATTAAATATTAAGAAATTCTTTAAGAATCAAGAAATACTGAAGCGGGCTTTACCGATATCGCTAGTGTGAGTACCCGCCCCCATCTGTTGCGCGAAACGGGCAAATCGCTGCTTGTGGCGCACAACATCGCCCAGACCCGTCACACATACTTACCTGCCCGGCGACGTCGCTGTGACCGGCGAACCGCCTCCTTTCTAAGGGGGCGGTCCGTGCGGCGTCACAGCGACGTCACTGAGCGGCCGCCCAATATAAGCGGAGGGGCGGAGATGAGCGGGACGTAACATCCCGGCCACCTCCTTCCTTCCGCATTGTGGCCGGGAGGCAGGTAAGGAGAGCTTCCTCGTTCCTGCGGTGTCACACAGAGCGATGTGTGCTGCCGCATGAACGAGGAACAACCTCGTTACTACTGCAGTAACGATTTTTGAGAATGGACCCCCATGTCACCGATGAGCGATTTTGCACGTTTTTGCAATGATGCAAAATCGCTCATCGGTGTCACACGCAACGGCATCAATAATGCGGCCGGATGTGCGTCACCAAATCCGTGACCCCAATGAGTTTGCATTAGCGATATCGTAGCGTGTAAAGCCCCCTTAAGTCATTTGATGATCTACATTTATGGGACACTTACAACGTTTTTTGTCTTCTTTACCCTGGTTTGAACATATTCAACTTAAGAATATAAGTATTTTGACTCAGAAAAATCTATTTATTGCCAGTATAGTATTAGTAAAGCTTATTTATGGCTGCAACTATTTCTAAAAGATGATATGCTCATTAGGGGAAGATAAACTAGAGAACATTGTAACCTCCCCAAAACCAAGAATCTTTCTAAAATTCATCCTTGCCAGCTCATGACTTATTTTTTTATATATATATATATATATATATATATATATATATATATATCCAAAGGAGAAAGAAAGTCGCACTCCAGATGATCACCATATCACTCTGTCTTTATTGCAGGGGAAACATGAAGGTACAAGCGGTGGGGAGGGTGAGACAAGCCATACAACGCCGGACGACTGCGTGCCGTTTTGCTAGAACTTAGCTTCCACGGGTCCAGTGCCCTGCCCCCTCCCCACCGCTTGTACCTTCATGTTTCCCCTGCAATAAAGACGGAGTGATATGGTGATCATCTGGAGTGTGACTTTCTTTCTCCTTTGGATTTATCTTGGTCTTCACCGCAAGTCTGCACCATGATCCCCTCCATGGCTCAGTAGGGCTCAAGTAGCTGAACGTGTAGTAACACGCGGAGTAGGTGGTGCACCGGGACTCTTACCTCTTTCATATATATATATATATATATATACAGTACAGACCAAAAGTTTGGACACATCTTCTCATTCAAAGAGATTTCTTTATTTTCATGACTCTGAAAATTGTAGATTCACATTGAAGGCATCAAAACTATGAATTAACACATGTGGAATGAAATACTTAACAAAAAAGTGTGAAACAACTGAAAATATGTCTTATATTCTAGGTTCTTCAAAATAGCCACCTTTTGCTTTGCTCACCTGAAGAGGTTGTGCGCCCTCGCACAACCCCAGTGGTAGGTATGTAATTCCTCCGGAGTAGAGGGCTGTCTCCACTGACGTTACTGTTGCTGTGCTGAATGAGTCCGGGTTTGGTATCGATGCTGGCTCCTGAGATTCACCGGCACCTTGGATCTTGGAGCACCTGTGCGATCCTCCGTCCTTCAGCTGGGTTTTTCAGGTTAGACCTGGCAGGTCCTATTACTCTAAGCAGTTCTAACTGAATTCCTTTGTCGGGAGTGAGCATATAGTAGATTAAAAAATTTCGGTCTGGTTGAGCGCTAGTAAATGGACTTCCAGTCTTGTAAGATGATTTGCTTTATTATTAATAATAATAAAAAGCTCCCGTTTTTACACGTGTAAAAACGGGAGCTTTTTATTATTATTAATAATAAAGCAAATCATCTTACAAGACTGGCAGTCCATTTACTAGCGCTCAACCAGACCGAAATTTTTTAATCTACTAGAAGCCCTCTTCGGCCACTATTAGAAGATGGGCCAGCTCCAGAACTAAGAATTTATGGACACCTGTTCCCATTGGCACCGAGAACAGTTGGTCGGCGGGGGTGCCAGATGTCAAACTCTGGCCGATCAGACATTGATCATCAATCCTAAGGATAGGACATCAATGTTAAAGTACTGAATAACCTGTTTAAGAACTTGAAAAAAAGCATTAATAACCCTGTACTCTTACAAGTCATAGAATACTACAGTAGGTAGAAAAAAAGGAAGGTACCATGACAAAACACTGAACTTTTCTGTGCAGCACGCCCCTCTCCTAATCTATCTGACACTACGCCATCCATAACTGCATTTGACTGACTCCTCACACCAGTTGCAGCTGGCCAGACATTAGGTTTCAGTTCTATTGATTTGAAATGAGGTCACCTTAGGGTACTAAATTATTATAATACAGTTAAAAAATAATTATAAGGCAAACAATGCTTAAGAAATATAAAAAAATATATATCTAGGGTCTAAACATTACCTTAATGGTGGACGATAGTAAATCTATTTTGAAGAACATGTTTACGGAGAATGCAATATGAATTTTAATATGTACTTTTTATTATATATTCTCTAATCCATAACTGTACACATGGAAATGGTTAATTATAATATGAAAAAATGCTCACAGTACTATACAAGAATCCTCACCATAGGACTCCTCATAGGGTATTCATACAGTCTGTTCTCTCTGAAGACTGAAAGAAATGTCATGAATCTGTAATCAAACTGTCATTGAAAATGTTCTATCCCTTCTGTTGTGTCTATATCTGTCAAATGTCTGTTAATTCCTCTTATTATACCGTCACAAGTTCATAGTCTTACAAGTAACATATTTTTTGGAGTAGGAAATATTCACTTTTTTATCTTCATTTTAACATAAAAACTTCACAAACATGAGTTATTTTAGTTATTTTGTGATTTATTTTTTCCATAATATTAAACTGTTCAACTAAACTTATGTCTAAAATGTATCTTCTTTTTTACATATTCCGTATAGCAGGGTAACTATTATTTCAGGTAAATTTTCAGAATAAGCTGGCATGTGTGTATACATAAAGAATAACACTATATCTGCCCATTATACGGGTATTTACAGTATCCTGTAGTGTTACCAGTTTTCCGCTTTGCATATTCCATCTCTAATTACAGTTCACTCTGAGCTGATGGAGACTAGCTGTTGCATTGTTCCTCATACACATTACTACACACAGGAATAAGTTTTTACTATTGTTTCCTTTTAAGCACATAGAGAGAAGCAGCAGTATGGAGGAAATTACACAACGGTAGTGATCAGTATGAATAGGAATCAGCCTCTAAGGTGAGTCAAAAGCCTTGTTAAAAATGTCAGCACCATCTTTCTTCCTCTTTCTGTGCTTATATCATCATCCTGTTCCCTTTCCCTTCTCCATATAGTATAGTGGGTTGTGTTATATGACACCACATGAAGCTAGCAGTCCTGATGGATTAGAGCTGTGTTTTCAGAATGATTGATAAGTTTAGGAGGCAGAGTTAAAAGTGTTTTATATGTAAGGTTTTGCACCCCCTTGTCATATATCATAGCTAGTGATGAGCGAGTGTATTCCTTACTATTCGTTATTCGCAGAATAGTACGGTACTCGGGCTCTTCGTTATATAGCGAGTAATGGTGTATTTGCCTCCCAATATTCAGATGTCTTACCCAGCCGTTTTGGTGTCTGATTTGCATCGAATAAATATGCTGGGCTTCTTAACCAATCACAGTAATGCCGCAGCCATCTTGGTTGGGGCATTACTGTGACCGGCTGGCCACTCAGCGTCATAGGGTCTATAAAAGACTTTTCGCCGCCTGTGGTGCATACTGCATCTGGAGCTTGGTTTGTATCAGCCTAAGGATAGAGCGAGCAGCTGCTAGGGAGAGTATAGGCCTCTTAATAACACAAAAAGCCTTTTTCAGGGCTGCCTGCAGAATAGGCAGTGTAGTGTTCAGAGGGACAGATTTCCGAGTAGGGAGAGTATTTAAAGCAGTGTGTGTCACTACCTCCATCGCACCATCCAGAAACCAGAATGCATCAGTTCTTTTAAGAGCTTATAGCACAGAACAAAGTCACAGCAGGGAGGAAGAGATTGTGGATTAGGTAGGGAATCGGGACCTGTTTCCACAATAGTTAGGGGTTCACAGCCTGACTTGTGCCGTCTGTCCACGTCAGCCACACTCATACGTTGCTAGTGGCCTTTGCAAATACAAACCAGGACTCTACCATTTTGTGCTGCCTGATACAGTAAAGCACCATTGCTGTTTCCAAAATATTTAGGGTTTCACAGCCTGACTTGTGCCGTCCGTCCACGTCAGCCACATTCATACATTGCTAATGGCCTTTGCAAATACAAAGCAGGACTCTACTATTTTGTGCTGACTGATACAAAGTACTCACCTGTACTTTCTCCACAATATTTTTGGAGGCTCAAAACGTAAACTCGCACATTGCCAAATTGCTAGCCATGGAGATGTTGCTGTTTAAGTTTGGGGGAACACAGTGTTTCTGTGATCTTTTAGCTGTGGCTGCCTTACAATACAGTGTTCCCAGCCATCACCATTATGTGTGTTGTGCTGTTCCCGCATTACAAAAGTACGTGTTAAACAATTTCAACCGTGCGCTGACAAATGCTGTAACCGGGAAGGTCCACCTAACAGCAGACATTTAGACAAGTTGTGGACAGGGATGATACATATCTGTCATGGCACACTGGGTGAACTTGGTGTAGGCTGGGACAAACTTGCAAACTGTAACATCAAACATCCAACCCACGCCAAAAATAGCGGGCTCAACTTCTACCAGTGTTTCCGCCTCATCATATGCAATCAGTAATGATCTGAGCTAATCTCCTGTTGTCAGCACTCGTCAGCCCATAGTTGCTCGCTCTGCTGTGTAAGTCACTGCAGGACTTTCAAGGGCACTGCGACATACACTGCAGGGGCACCGATAGACTGAAGCCACACGTAAGTTGTTCTGTGTGGCTTCAGGGGATCCCAGAAACCATATGTGAGTCAGAAATGCATGCAGTCATATTCTCCAGGCTCTACCCATTCAGTATCATCCCTTTCCCATCCATTTCAGCCTTTTCCTCAGGCCCCCAGACCTTTTTGTTGGGTCCAGCAGAAAATTACTTGCATTTCCCATTGACATGCATTGTACTCGCTATTCGGAACGAATATACAAATATTACAAAGTACTCGTTGCGAGTATAGCGATTACAAATTCTACGGTACTCGCTTATCTCTAATCATAGCTCTTCTAAACAATACCTTTTGTAATATACTTGTATTGGATGTATAGTTTCTATGAGTGCACCTCAGCAGGGATCACATTCTACTGGATTGTAATGCAAATTCTTCTTCCTCTTTTGTTAAGTATGATACTTCCTTTTCCAGAACACAGAAATCAGAGAAAATGAAAGGAAACTGTTACTGGTCTTCTATGGTGGGTGTGGCCATTTTTGAGTGAATCACAATTCTGCCTTATGCAATCTAAGCTGACAGTTTCATTCAGCAGTAACAGCATGGGCCAACACTGAGGGAAGTGCTGCAATCTGCATTTCAAAAGCAAAAGGTTTAGTTATTTAATCACTGACATGGACAGCAGAAAAGTGCAGAAATTTGCATAAAAACCAGTTGTTTAGGCTCTGCTCTACTGGCTATCTGGTAATTGCCAGATGGGCTGATACCTATCTTGGGCTGCTCTGGCACTTAGTATCTCCCAAAATCTTCAGCAGTACTGGGTGGAAAAAGGAGTGGGTGAGCTAAGTGCTGGATCACATGATACGGCATTAAATCATGTTACTTGTAATAATAGAGCACAGTAAGCTTGAGGAGAGGAAGGTATGGATGGAAATATCAGAGCAGCAGCTGCAGACACTAAGTTTTGCTGTCTGCATGATAAAAGATTTATATTACTATAATGTGTGCAGAATTATTAGGCAAATGAGTATTTCGATCATTATACTTTTTATACATGTTGTCCTACTCCAAGCTGTATAGGCTTGAGAGCCAACTACTAATTAAGTAAATCAGGAGATGTGCATCTCTGTAATTAGGAGGGGTGTGGTGTAATGACATCAACACCCTATATAAGATGTGCTTAATTATTAGGCAACTTCCTTTCCTTTGGCAAACTGGGTCAGAAGAGAGATTTGACGGGCTCTGAAAAGTCCAAAATTGTGAGATGTCTTGCAAAGGAATGCAGCAGTCTTGAAATTGCCAAACTTTTGAAACGTAATCGAACATAGATCAAGCGTTTCATGGCAAATAGCCAACAGGGTCGCAAGAAGCATGTTGGGCAAAAAAGGCTCAAACTAACTGCCCATGAATTGCGGAACATCAAGCAGGAAGCTGCCAAGATGCCATTTGCCACCAGTTTGTCCATATTTCAGAGCTGCAACGTTACTGGAGTATCAAAAAGCACAAGGTGTGCTATACTCAGGGACATGGCCAAGGTAAGGAAGGCTGAAATTGACCACCTTTGAACAAGAAACATAAGACAAAACGTCAAGACTGGGCCAAGAAATATCTTAAGACTAATTTTTCAAAGGTTTTATGGACCGATAAGGTGAGAATGACTCTTGATGGGCCAGGGGCTGGATTAGTAAAGGGCAGAGAGATCCACTCCGATTCAGATGCCAGCAAGGTGGGGGTGGGTTACTGGTATGGGCTGGTATCATCAAAGATGAACTTGTGTGACCTTTTCGGGTTGAGGATGAAGTGAAGCTCAACTCCCAGACCTACTACCAGTTTCTGGAAGACAACTTCTTCAAGCAGTGGAACAGGAAGAAGTCGGTATCGTTCAAGAAAAACATGATTTTCATGAAGGACAATGCTCCATGTCATGCATCCAACTACTCCACAGCATGGCTGGCCAGTAAAGGTCTAAAAGATGAAAAATTAATGACATGGCCCCCTTTTTCACCTGATCTGAACGCCATAGAGAACCTGTGGTCCATCATAAAATGTGAGATCTACAGGGAGAGAAAACAGTACACCTCTCGGAACAGTGTCTGGAAGGCTTTGGTGGCTGCTGCACGCAATGTTGATCGTAAACAGATCAAGTAACTGACAGAATCTATCGATGAACAACAACTTTGAACATGTATCCATGTTCAAAAAAGAAGTGACAATAAATAGATTAAAAATTAATTTTTATTGAAATATAAAATTAAAATCATACAAAATATACAAAAAACAGCAAGAGAAGGTGCAAGATGATAAATATAGTACTAAGGGTCATGGACTGGACATCATATTTAGTTATACCATAAGAACTTCATATATACATATTTCATGAAAGCTTTTAATTAAATAAATAGTTATCACCTATATTGAATCTATATGGCCAAGTAATATCCGGCAAAAATTTTCTCAAAGAGAGATTTTCTCATAATTAATGTAATTAAAGTGCCAATGTGCTGGGAGGGAGGGAGTAGGAAAGCCAACAAAATAAATAGAATAAATAAGCTTATAAATAATTAGATGTTCATATTAAAATTCAAGCAATAGTTTAAATAATAATTTAAGCGGCCATCCTAAAAAACAACACTCCCAACCATGAGTATATACAGACACATAAAAGCAATTCTTAAGCGGGCTTTACACGCTACGACATCGCTAATGCGGAGTCGTTGGGGTCACGGAATTCGTGACGCACATCCGGCCGCATTAGCGATGCCGTTGCGTGTGACATCGATTAGCGATTTTGCATCGTTGCAAAACAGTGAAAAATCGCTAATCGGCGACACGGGGGTCCATTCCCAATTATCGTTACTTCAGCAGTAACGAGGTTGTTCCTCGTTCCTGCGGCATCACACATCGCTGCGTGTGACGCCGCAGGAGCGAGGAACGTCTCCCTACCTGCCTCCCGGCCGCTATGCGGAAGGAAGGAGGTGGGCGGGATGTTACGTCCCGCTCATCTCCACCCCTCCGCTGCGATTGGGCGGCGGTTCAGTGACGTCGCTGTGACGCCGCACGGACCGCCCCCTTAGAAAGGAGGCGGTTCGCCGGTCACAGCGACGTCGCCGGACAGGTAAGTATGTGTGACGGCTCTGGGCGATGTTGTGCGGCACGGGCAGCGATATGCCCGTGTCGCGCAACAGATGGGGGCGGGTACCCACACTAGCGATATCGGGACCGATATCGCAGTGTGTAAAGTAGCCTTTACAGCATAAAAAGTATTTAGAGACAATATATTTACCAGGATCTATAGGTGGTATAGTAGACAGTCCACGGCCCCTCACTCCGACACGTGTTTCGCCCTGTTGCTTTATCAAGGAGCGTGACCGGAGTGGGAAGCATCGCAGTTTAAATATCCCCAATAACCAATGAATTAGTGCCAAACAAATTGTTTATTTAGGTTCAGCCAATCAACTTCTGTTATACATACTGGCTTGTGTTTGCTCACCTCCTGGTTTTATCACGTGATACTACGTCATCATTACCAGAATGCACTGCGGTATAAGCGTTCAAGCAACCAAGGCAACTTGCCATGGAATCACGGACGCTAAGGCATGTATTTACGCACTTCCTGGTTTTATCATGTGATGTACTACGTCATTATTGCCAAAGTGCATTGCGGTGTATATGTTCCGGCTGCCATGGCAACTTGCCGTGGATACACAGGCGCTAAAGCTCACGTGTGAACACGTGACACCACACACCACACCTCCACAGATTAGGTCAGATGGATTCCGGACGCGGTCGTCATTCAGCGCCTCAAAAATCACGCCCACCATTGTGTGTAAAAGTACAAGAGGCATAATTCACAAGGAATCACATGATACCGCAAAAGGACACGCCCATTGCCTACAGCCCCAATGATGAATCTAATCTCCACGCAGGCGCCTAAGCTATTGCGTCCTGCTGTAACCAAGGGAACGTCCACGTCCAACACCCACTGTTACCAGCTATGTTAGCGGGGCCAGAACCGATCCATCCGGACACACACACTGTGCTGCGTCCACCAACATCATGAGGGCATCCACCTTTTAACATCACCGGCCATGTGATGTCGAGGTCCCACAACAGACCCCATGGCCCCGCCAACGTATCGCCATGGAGATCTGCGGAATAATTGCATAGCAGATCACGCTACGTCCCTCACATATCAATATAACTACAAGCAATGTAAATGTTCCTGATGAAACCTATCATGTACTCATGGGAACTCAGAAAGCCCAATAGTATACCTGTGATGCACGAAGCTGCTGGCAATGTGAGTGTTCCTAATATGACCTATCATGTAGTCATGGGAACTCTGAAAGGATAACATTAAATGGGAAGAAAAAAGATATGACTACCTCTAAACGGTCATTACACCCAGTAACTATATAGAACAATTTACAGAAAAACCTAAATTCCAATGGAACAAAACCTCCATAGCATATATTTCAGTTATGCAATAACAATTGGTTAGTAGCCGAACCTATGTTGCCACAGTACATACATGCAAGCTAATCAATCATTATATAGTGGAACAAGTCCCCCTACAATTATCTACCCAAACAGAAGGCATCACAACTAAGACATGAAGGCATATCAACTTGTATTGAGAGGTAAAAATCAAAAAAGCATTCTGTGCATATTTTTTCAGAACAGTCTTATCACATTTATCCATAAAGTTACCTCAATGCAGGGAAATACCATATAATTCCTAAATTCCCAAGAAGAACATACAAATGGATATGCAAGTAGTCAAGACTAGAGATACATAGATCCCATATACTACATATTATTGGAGCTTTCTTCCAGCAAAGGCGCTATTGACATTTTCCCAATCTGAGCGGCTGGGTACCATAGCCGGTCAGATTGTACGGTGTCATCTAAGGCGCCCTAATGCTGGACCTATAAGCATCAAATGTGATGTATTTCATAATCATATGCTTTGAGTGTTCAATTCAGCAGTAGCCACACTTAAGTTGCAGTCAGTATATTGTATAATAATATCATCAAAATCCATTCATTGGGGTTTCATGATGTTCATATCGTTGGGTCGAAGAGTTGTTCCATTATTCAAAGATACAAGTAGATGGGAATCAAGTTTCCATAATATATGGGGATAAAGAAAATTAACAATGTAATTCTGGAAAGAGAAAGACAAACAAATTAAAATCTTAAAAAGTGAAATCAAGCGATATCATTAATCCCACTGGGTCAAATATTAAAAAAGAAAGAAGCTAAAAATACCTGTTATATAAGGACTAGCATCAATATGTAGACACAGAGACACTCAGCACAAAATATAGGCCAACCTTACAGCCATTGATTGAACCAATTTGGTCAGACCCAATTGATTTGTATTATCCCCTATGAGAACAGCTCTAGGCATCTTATAGATTATAAGAATGCCGAATATCCCATATTCTCATTTAGCCCTTGGGGCGATAGAGTGCCCAGCCTGTAGATCCATTTGCATTCGATCTGTGGCAATGCCCGACCTAAGTTCCCACCCCTAGGGCCCAATGACACAAGGTCAATCCCCTTTGCTTTTAGAACATGGGGATTGCACTTATGGAATTTGAGGAAATGTTTTGGAATGGTCTTCAACAGGCTCTCATCCGTAATGGATTTGGCCTTCTCAATATCTAAGCAATGTTCGCAAATTCTCACCTTGAGTTCTCTTGTGGTAAGACCCACATATGCTTTTCTACATGGGCATTCAATTCTATATATCACTCCTTTTGAGGCACATGTTATACGATGCCGGATGTCAAAGCATCTGGATGCATCATGATTATGGAATTTTTTTGCTTTTACCAAATTAGCACACGCCTTACACAGGCCACATGGATAAAATCCTGCCAATTCATCCTGATTTGATGTAATCATCCTAGTTGGATCGTAATCACTACGCACCAGCATATCTCATAGATTTTTTGCCCTTCTGGCCACCATAGAGGGTTGCTCAGGTAAGATTCTCTTTAAAATAGGGTCAGTTTTTAGTACACTCCAATGTTTTTGCATTATTGCCCTTAGATCTTTCCATTTGTTGTTAAATGTAGTAATAAATCTTACTTGTTGATCATCGCTCTTTTGATTCGACTCAGCAAATAAGAGAGAATTCCGAGTAGATTGATTTGCCCTCTTGAAGCCTTGTTTTATGGTTCTTTTACTGTAGCCTCTTTCAGCAAATCTCTGCGCCAATTCAGTAGATTGAGCTTTAAAGGTAACATCTTCCGAACAAATTCTTCTTAAGCCAGCTTTACACCTTACAATTAGGTATGCGATCTCGTATGCGATGTGACACGCCCAGGTCGCATATGCGATTGAATGAGATTGCACATAGGTCGTTCATTTGCTGTCACACGTGCGTTAGTAGTCTATGTTAAATTGATCAATTTTGTGTGCGATCCTCTAGATCATGTGCTCTGTGACGTATGCATTGGGCACCTTTTTTTTTTCTTTATTTATTGACTTGCCAAGCGTGTGTAATGTGTAGGGATGCGTTTTTACTATGTCATCTGCCATTCAGCTCTGCTACATGGCCGCTGACAGCAGACACAGACAGCCATGTAGCAGAGCTGAATGGTAGTTCACAGCAGACACAGAAAGAGCCGCACGACCAGAATGAACTCGGGTGAACTTCACCCGACTTCATTGTCATGCTGCGGCTCTGTCTGTGCCGCGTCCTGATTAGCGGTCACCAGTGAAGGGCTCACCGGTGACCGCTAAACTCCTGAGTAACTGAATTGAGCAGCCCTCTCTCATACTCACCGATCCCCGGCGCTGCACGGCATTCACACTGCTCCGGCGGCTTTTACTATTTTGAAAAAGCCGGCCGCCCATTAAACAATCTCGTATTCCCTGCTTTCCCCGCCCACCGGCGCCTATGATTGGTTACAGTGAGACACGCCCCCACGCTGAGTGACAGGTGTCACACTGCACCCAATCACAGCAGCCGGTGGGCGTGTCTATACTGTGTAGTGAAATAAATAATTAAATAATTAAAAAAAACGGCGTGCGGTTCCCCCCAATTTTAAAACCAGCCAGATAAAGCCATACGGCTGAAGGCTGGTATTCTCAGGATGGGGAGCTCCACGTTATGGGGAGCCCCCCAGCCTAACAATATCAGCCAACAGCCGCCCAGAATTGCCGCATACATTATATGCGACAGTTCTGGGACTGTACCCGGCTCTTCCCGATTTGCCCTGCTGCGTTGGCAAATCGGGGTAATAAGGAGTTATTGGCAGCCCATAGCTGCCAATAAGTCCTAGATTAATCATGTCAGGCGTCTATGAGACACCCTCCATGATTAATCTGTAAATTACAGTAAATAAACACACACACGCCAGAAAAAATCCTTTATTAGAAATAAAAAACACACACATATACCCTGGTTCACCACTTTAATCAGCCCCAAAAAGCCCTCCATGTCCGGCGTAATCCAGGATGCTCCAGCGTCGCTTCCAGTGCTGCTGCATGGAGGTGACCGGAGGAGCTGCAGAAGACACCGCCGCTCCGGTCACCTCCACGCAGGTAATGAAGACAGCCGCGCGATCAGCTGCTGTCACTGAGGTTACCCGCTGTCACTTGATCCAGCGGTGGATGCAGCGGTGGCCGCGGGTAACCTCAGTGACAGCTCAGCTGATCACGCTACTCACCGCTGCTCCTCTCACCTACACGCAGCAACTGAGGTGAGTAGCGCGATCAGCTGAGCTGTCACTGAGGTTACCCGCGGCCACCGCTGCATCCACCGCTGGATCCAGTGACAGCGGGTAACCTCAGTGACAGCAGCTGATCGCGCCGCTGTCTTCATTTGCTGTGTGGAGGTGACCGGAGCGGCTGTGTCTGCTGCAGCTCCGGTCACCTCCATGCAGCAGCACTGGATGCGACGCTGGATCATCCTGGATTCCGCCGGACATGGAGGGCTTTTTGGTGCTGATTAAAGTGGTTAACCAGGGTATACGTGTGTGTTTTTTATTTCTAATAAAGGATTTTTTCAGGTGTGTGTGTTTATTTACTGTAATTTACAGATTAATCATGGAGGGTGTCTCATAGACGCCTGACATGATTAATCTAGGACTTATTGGCAGCTATGGGCTGCCAATAACTCCTTATTACCCCGATTTGCCAACGCACCAGGGCAAATCGGGAAGAGCCGGGTACAGTCCCAGAACTGTCGCATATAATGTATGCGGCAATTCTGGGCGGCTGTTGGCTGATATTGTTAGGCTGGGGGGCTCCCCATAACGTGGAGCTCCCCATCCTGAGAATACCAGCCTTCAGCCGTATGGCTTTATCTGGCTGGTTATAAAATTGGGGGGAACCGCACGCCGTTTTTTTTAATTATTTAATTATTTATTTCACTACACAGTATAGACACGCCCACCGGCTGCTGTGATTGGGTGCAGTGTGACACCTGTCACTCAGCGTGGGGGCGTGTCTCACTGTAACCAATCATAGGCGCCGGTGGGCGGGGAAAGCAGGGAATACGAGATTGTTTAATGGGCAGCCGGCTTTTTCAAAAGAGTAAAAGCCGCCGGAGCAGTGTGAATGCCGTGCAGCGCCGGGGATCGGGGATCGGTGAGTATATGCGAGAGGGGGATAGTCTGACATGGACAGAGAGAGAGGGACAGAGATAGTGACCGACTGACAGAGATTAGGGAATGACAGACATTGTGAGGCGCTTCAGAACGCAGCTTTTCAGCTGCGCTCTGAAGCAGAGCTTTTTTAAGCTGCGGTGCAGAGCGCACACCTGCGCACATAGCATCAGACACCAAAATCGTATGAGGGATGTCACACGTTACAATTCACTAGGTTCATACAAAAAAACGCTCAATGTATGAGGAATAAACGACGTGTATGCGATCACCGTATTTTCGGTCAATCTTGATCGCACGTAGGTTTCACACGCAAATACGTCACGAACGATTCAGGATGTGCGTCACTTACAACTTGACCCCGACGATGGATTGAAAGATTTATTGAAGTGTGTAAAGCAGGCATTACTCTAATGAATTGTCCAATCGGAATTCCTCTTTTTGTGTTCCTCGGATGTGCTGATGTGGCGTGCAGGAGTGAGTTTGTAGCCGTTGGTTTCCGAAATATCTGTGTCGAGAGAAGACTGTTGGGTAAGGTGGTAATCTTTACATCCAGAAAATTAATTTCCCGACCATACTCAAATGTTAATTTGATATTCATTGTGTTTTGATTCAGACTAGCCATAAATTTATGGAGTTCTTTGATGTCTCCTTCCCATATAAACAACACGTCGTCTATGTATCTCATCCAATTTACGACGTTAAGAGTGTTCATATTATCATCATTTTGAAACACATCTCGTTCCCACGCACCTAAAAATAAGTTTGCATATGACGGTGCACAGCAGGCCCCCATAGCAGTTCCTTGCATTTGAAGGTAAGTCTTTCCATTAAATGTGAAAAGATTGTGGGTTAATATAAACTCCAAGAGTATCAGTATTAGCTCCCTCGTTGATCGTGCAATATTACTACATTCAAGATACCAAGATGCTGCCCTCAGACCATCAGAGTGCCTGATGGAGGTATACAGGGATTCAACATCCGCAGATACCAGAATCATATTTTCCTCTAAGTGTATACCGTCTAACCGTCTTAGAATCTATCGATGGTAGGCGGTTGAGTGTCATCATAAAGAAACGTGGCTATATTGGTCACTAATGTTTGGGGGTTTTGTTTTTGCATGTCAGATATGTTTATTTCTAAATTTTGTGCAGTTCTATTGGTTTGCCTGGTGAAAATAAACAAGTGAGATGAGAATATATTTGGTTTTTATTAAGTTGCCTAATAAGTCTGCACAGTAATAGTTACCTGCAAAAACAGATATCATCCTAAGATAGCCAAATCTAAAAAAACCCACTCCAACTTCCAAAAATATTAAGCTTTGATGTTTATGAGTCTTTTGGGTTGATTGAGAACAAAGTTGTTGATCAATAATGCATATTTTTTTCTAAAATACAATCTGCCTAATAATTCTGCACACGGTGTATAATAGGCATATGCATGAATTTACTGGCACGTAGTAGCACGATTGATGAGTAAAAAATAAAATGGAATGAATTAGGGTAGTGGATAACTTCTTTAATTTCACTGGTAAGATATAATACAATGTTTGTTACATTTGCATACACTATTTATTATGCAAAGTTTTCCAAAAATACAGTACTAATATAAAGGTAAAAGCCGCCTGTAACTGATTTTTTTTAATATGCGTAAGCGCTAACAGGCAGATAGTTGCCACCTACCTGCCTGTTGTGCCTGGTGCTGTTCTTTGCCAACATATATCAGTCACAGACTGCCAATAATTGAGTTGCTTCTGCTGATGTCACATTCAGATTGCAGCAGCTTCTTATCTGCTCTGTTTGATATTAAAAAAATAAATCAACTTCTCCAGCAAAAAGCAACCCCCCACTGGGTCCACCCCTCAGGACATTTCAAGTGGGTGTTAGTATTTTTTCAGCTACTGTGCCTATAATTTTTCTGTAGTGTGCTTGCACATGTACTTAGAATGTTAGATTAAATCTGATGCTGGCCTCTGCCAGTCTCAGGATCTTTTTTGTGGGATAAGTTAGCACATTCTGCTCTCTAGTCCTGCTTCTGCCCATGTGATGTAGAGAGCAAACAAAGTACCTACTATAGTGCCTTGGAAATGTATTCATACCCCGTGAACTTTTCAACATGTTTCATGTTATATTCACGAACATGGAATTTTATGTGATATACTAACGCTAAGTAGGAAGTATTTGTGAACTGTAAAGGAAATGATACATGGTTTTCTAAATATTTTAAAAATAGAAATCTGAAAATTGTGAGAAACCCCTTCCAATCCGAGTCCCCTAAGTGGTAAATTGAGTCAACCTGTGCATAATTTATTCTCCCTATAACTACAGCTGTTCGGTGAAAGACACAGAAGTTTGTTTGAGAATAGCAATAGAATCATGAAAAACAATAAACAACACACCAGACAGGTCAGGGATAAAGTTGTGGAGAAGAGTTAAGAAAACAAAGGTTATAATTTGTAATGAGAGAACCCAAACTGTAAAGTACGTGGTCCGTACTGGACACCTGGTGTCTGTGTACAGACCCCAAACATGGACTTCTCAGGGAATTCTGTGTTAATTTCAGGTTCGGCCACCCTAATAAAAATGAAAAAAATGTAAAAGAAAGGAAAATAGAGATTAAATCTGGAGAATTATACTTACCAAGTATCCTGCGCAGCTGTCACTCTACTTCCGGAACCATTTATTACATCTCATGCATAATCTCTGTTCCCCATCCCACCGTCTGTGACAGCATCTGTGATTGGCTGCAGTTAGACTGCCGGTGTGCCTGATTGGTTGCTTTCACAGAGGCTGTTTGGGTCCCCTAATGTTGTGTAAAAATAATTAAATAAATGAAAAAAGTCCCTCATATTTATACCCAGCGCAGCTAAAACAGACGGCTACAAGATGCAGCACCCAGCTATCAAAAAAAGATGGATCCCATACCATTTTTTTAAATTATTTAAATAAATAATAATTGAACAAAATGTGCGGTCTCCTTCATTTTGATACTGAGCCAAGATAAAACCAAAAGATGAGGGCTGGTATTCTCTGGCTAAGGAGGCCCATGGTTATTGGCCCCCAGCCTAAAAATAGCAGCCCACAGACATCCAGAATTGTTGCATCCATAACATGAGACAATTCCAGCGCTTTACCTGGATCATCCGAACTGCCCTTGTGCTGTCGCAATTGGGGTAATACAAGGTGTTAATGACAGCTGTAATTTGTCAAAAATCACAGCTGCCACTAAACCCTGCATTAATAGTGGGTCTATTGGATTTCCTATTACTAACCCTGTTAGCAAATAAATACAAATACAAAAAATCCTTTATTTAAAAATAAAACCTTTTTTCTCTCATGTATAAATCCTAAAACACCCAGGTACAACACGACGTCCCACAACGAACCCTTCTCTGCTGCAAACTGTGAGCGGTGATTTCACTGAGTTTACCTGCAGTCACAGCTGTAGGCTCCCTTGGTACACCACCTGTGACTGCAAGTAAACTCACCTCAGGTGAACTCATTGAGTTTAATGAGATCTGCATCTCCTCACAGAAAACCACATTTTTTTTCCACCAGGAGATGTAGATTTGGTCCTCGAATTAATTTTGCACCAATACTGCATTTCCTTGCATAAAAACACATCAAAACTCGATGCGGTTTTGGGGAATTTTTTTTTACCACATGATGCAGACTTTGTGCAGGAATTTGGTGTATAAATTCTAGCACCAAATCTGCATTTCTTGGCAGAAAACCAGGGTCATGATGCCTTTTCGGAGAGTTTTTTTGCCAGGAAATGTAAAGGTGCAGAGATCTGGTGCAGACTAATTACAGCACCAAATTTGCATCCCCTTGCAGAAAACCGCAATGAAACAATGCCAAAACTGTGCTTTTTGTGTGGTTTTCTGCTGGTAGATGCAGATTTGGGGCTGGAATTTATACACCAAGTTCCTGCAACAAATCTGCATCTCCTGACAAAAATTTTGATGCGTTTTTTTGTCAGAAGATGCAGATTTGGTGCAGAAATTTGGTGTATAAATTTCAGCATAAGGAGAAAATATGGAGGTCCAGCTCACCCCAAAGTACAGCTGTCTTTATCTCCGATGTCCAGGAAGCACATGATTTTGCTGCTGCTTCAGCATATTGAAGGCAAGCAAAGGGAAAAAAGATCCAGCTTCCAAAGGAGGATATGCAGATAAAATCTACTTTTTAATACATTTTTCTTTAAAAGCGATAGAAAAACTGATCTAGTCTAAGAACAGTCTCTGATCGAAACATGTCTGGTGTTTTTCATTGTTTGTGACTGCTGATATTCATGTGAGGACTACAAAGTTTTGTATCACTTTTAAAGAAAAAAATATTAAAAAGTAGATTTTATCTGCATATCCTTCTTTGGAAGCTGGATCTTTTTCCCTTTTCCTGTATAAATTTCACCACGCTATATCTCCTGGCAAAAAATGCACAAAAAACACGATTTTGGCGCCATTTCATTGTGGTTTTCAGCCAGGAAATGCAAATTTGTTGCTGGAATGTCTGTACCAAACTGGCAAAAAAGTCTGCTGAGGTGAAATTTTCTACCAGGCAATGCATATTCGGTGCAGAAATGTCTGCATTAGATTTCTGTACCAAATTTACATCTTCTGGCAAAACAGCGCACTGAAACAGTAAAAAAACTCCTGACAAAAAAACGCATCAAACGCTATGTGGTTTTGATATGTTCTTTTGCCAGGAGATGCAATCAATAACCATGGGCCTCTCCACCCTGAGAATACCAGCGCCCAGCTGTCTGCTTTATCTTGGCTAAATATCAAATTTGGGAAATACGGCATGCTTTATAAAAAAAAATTATTTGTTTAAATAATAAAAAAAAAACAGCACAGGATCCCTTTTATTTTGATACACAGCCAAGATAGCACACACAGGGGGGGACTTCAGCCTGTAGCTGTCTATTTTCCCTGTGCTGGGAATCCTATATAAGGGGGACCCTGCAACAATTTTTTTATTTATTTATTTATTTATGTATTTTTACAGTCCATTATGGCAAGAAGAAGTTGGCACGCCGGCAGTCTAACTGCAGTCAATCACTGATGCTGGTAGAGAAAGTGGGAGGGGACAGCAGTGAATATGTATGAGATGTAATAAACGGACCAATAAGTAATGTGACAGCTGCTGGGAAACTCAGTCATTTTTTTTTCATTGTGCCTCCCATTCACAGTAATGTCTCAAATCTCACGAGGCGAATACCAAAATACTTGACGAGTAATGGATATTGCGAGTACCTTAATATTTGTCTCAATAATGAAGAGTGACGAGTATATTCACTTATTACTATTAATGACCCTAAAGTATAAAAAAAAATCTCAGACATTTAGTTACTCTTTAAAGTGCATTTACAAAACAACCTACAATTAAAAACCAAACATCAGTCTATCTAAACAGGTTTTTAATCTCCCAATGCAGCAGCAAAACATGCATGCCAGATCAAGTTATTTTTAAGCTTACGTTTAGAGAGTCTGTCACCCCAAAATGCCAATTAAAGTGCATAAACATTTATATAAGGGACATAGCCCCTACAAAAAATTCCAGGCATATACAATTTAGCTTAATATTTGCTAAAAATGTACTTTTGTTTTGATATACAAATGGTAGTGTTTTAGTGCACCTTTGGCATGGCCTATGCCTTGGTGCATTGTTGTGCCCTAATATTTGCATATTAAACGCAGCCCCTTGTTTTGGTTGACAGCGCTTGCTTGGTAAGAACCAGTGCTGTCTAAAACCACTTTGTGATCCACTCCTGCTGTTACGGTTGCTGCGAGCACTGGAGACTATGTCCAGATTTCTTGCTACTGCACATGTGCGAGCGCTGGAGACTAAGTCCAGATTTCTTGCTACTGCACATGTGCGAGCGCTGGAGACTAAGTCCAGATTTCTTGCTACTGCACATGTGCGAGCGCTGGAGACTAAGTCCAGATTTCTTGCTACTGCACATGTGCGAGCGCCGGAGACTAAGTCCAATCTTGGAGCCATTGCACATGTGCGGGTGACATCATCGCTGACACGAGGTCACATGTCTCTGACACCTTCTATGCCGATTGGTCGCTGGTCATGTGCTTGTGACGTCTTGCTCGGTGATAGGCCAGCATGACGTCACTCCTGTCGTTCTGGCAGCGGATTGGCTCTGGTGTCCTCCATCTTGGATGAGGCACAGAGTCTATATAAGACCCTGACACACGCCGCATGGTGCTCAGTCCTCTTGGTTCATGCATATGAGTAGACGCTCTGTGCGCGTTCCTCTAGGCATTCCTCTGTCTATGCTAGGTGAGCGCTACCGGCAGGGTAGCGTTCTTATACCTTACAGCTTCGGCTGCTGTCCGTATCCTTACCTCTTAGGGGAGCGGACATAGGCAGGTGCCTGAGGCACATGGTCTGGCTGGGCCTTGTGATTCTACTCGTAGGTGGACGTTGCCGCTAGGGTAACGTTCCTTATACTGCGTCTGGCAGTTGTTCGTATCCTCGCACACTAGGGGAGCGAACAGAGGTAGGAGCTTTGTGCGGCTTACGCTGCTGTTCGTCTCTTTTGCACCACTAGAAGAGCGGACCTAGGCAGGTGCCATATCTAGTGGTTCGTGTCCTCGCACACTAGTGGAGCGAACGCAGGTAGGAGCTTTGTGCGGCTTACGCTGCTGTTCGTCTCTTTTGCACCACTAGAAGAGCGGACCTAGGTAGGTGCCATTTCGCACACATTGCCTTTGTCTCTGTGATTATTAACAGAGATCATTCCACACACCCTCCAAGTAAGGGAGGAATTGCTTTACTTACTTATTATATCCTTCTGTTAGTTAACAGAGGTATTGCACTCTGCCATAGTCTGCAGCAAAGTCTTTGCACGGTGGACCCTGACTGTCTGATACTCCTTTCAGTTATTATCAGACAGCCCCCCGTAACATTAGGACTGAGCCAAGGGTCTGGCAGTTATGGCAGAATATCAGCAGTTACACCGTTACATACAAGTACTTGAGTCACGGCTCAAGAGTATAGAGGATAAACCTCAGACCATGGTGACATCTGCACATGATCCTCGACTTGCTCTGCCAAACAGATATTCTGGCGATGCCAGATCATGTCGTGGTTTCATTAGTCAGTGTCAGATACACCTAGAGGTCAACTCTTCTCGCTTCTCTACGGAGAGGTCCAGAGTAGGCTTTATCATCTCCTTACTTCAGGACAAAGCCTTAGAATGGGCGACTCCCCTATGGGAGCGCTCTGATGTGGTTACTCTGCGACATCAAGACTTTCTTGATGCTCTTAAGGCGGTATTCATGGGTCCGCAGGTTACCCATGATGCGGCCCTGAGACTGTTAGATCTATCTCAGGGTTCGTTATCCACTAGTTCTTATGCCATTGCTTTTAGAACTCTGGTGGCAGAACTAGATTGGCCAGAGAAGGTGTTGATTCCTATCTTCTGGAGAGGGTTGGCAGGCTATGTCAAGGATGCCCTTGCTACTCGTGAGGTCCCTGCTTCTCTGGAGGACTTGATCACAGTAGCAACGAGGATCGATGTACGCCATAAGGAACGTAGACTCGAGGTCTCTTCCTCACGCCCTAAGCATCGGGCTATTCCAGTTGTTGAGGGTCCACTACCATCTTCCTCAGCATCTGAAACATCTCCCACTCCTATGGAGTTAGGTCATACGTCCTCCAGACTACGCAAGTCTGGTCCTCCTATATGTTACGTATGTCGTCAGGCTGGGCACTATGCCAACAAGTGTCCTAGTCGTCAGGGAAACTCCCTGGCCTAGTAACCATTAGAGGGGGGTTACTAGAGACGTCTTCTGCACCCTCTAAGTGTTGTATCCCAGGTCAGCTCTCGTTATCTGAGAATACATGGCCTATTATGGCTTTTGTGGATTCTGGAGCTGACGGGATTTTTGTGTCCTCAGGATTTGTAAAGGGACACAATATTCCCTCTATCATGTTAGAGGCGCCTATTCCTGTCCGTGTTGTTAATGGAACTATGTTGTCTGACTCCATTACATTGAGGACAGTTCCCTTGCGCCTTTCCCTGTCTCAGGGTCACATAGAGGAGATTTCTTTTCTTGTTTTGCCTGAGGGTATAGACGACGTCCTTCTGGGTCTTCCATGGCTTCGGACTCATGCTCCTCACATTGACTGGGAGTCTGACAGCATTATTAGTTGGGGTTCGAAATGTCAGTCCCGATGTCTTCCCTTACCACCTAAGGTCGTTGCGGTTGCATCAACTGATCTCTCTCCCATACCTACACCCTATTTGGATTTCGCTGACGTGTTCTCCAAACAGGGTGCTGAGGTTCTTCCACCCCATAGGCCGTATGACTGTGCCATAGACCTTATCCCAGGTTCGGTTCCACCTAAAGGCAGGGTTTACCCCCTGTCGATACCTGAGTCGGAGGCCATGTCGACCTATATAAGAGAGAGTTTAGAGAAGGGGTTCATTCGTAAGTCTGTCTCTCCCGCGGGAGCTGGGTTTTTCTTTGTTCGGAAGAAAGAGGGTGATTTGCGTCCCTGCATAGATTACAGGGGTCTCAACGCAATCACAATAAAGAACAAATACCCATTACCTTTAATTTCGGAGCTCTTTGACAGACTGAGAGGAGCTCAAGTTTTTACGAAGTTGGATCTGCGGGGTGCGTATAACTTGGTACGAATTCGAAAGGGTGACGAATGGAAGACCGCTTTTAACACCCGAGACGGTCACTATGAATACCTCGTCATGCCTTTTGGGTTATGTAATGCACCCGCAGTATTTCAGGACTTCGCAAACGATGTGTTCAGGGATTTACTGTTATCCTCAGTAGTGGTGTATCTGGACGACATCCTGATTTTTTCTCCTGATCTGGAGACTCATCGTCAGGATGTCGTTCGTGTCCTTTCCCGTTTAAGGGAGCACTCATTGTTTGCTAAACTCGAGAAATGTGTATTCGAGCAGTCCTCATTGCCTTTTTTGGGTTACATTATCTCACAAGAGGGTCTGGCTATGGATCCTGCGAAGCTCTCTGCTGTCCTGCAATGGTCCGAACCTCATTCCTTGAAGGCGGTGCAACGCTTCTTAGGATTCATAAATTATTACAGGCAGTTCATACCCCATTTTTCTACTTTGGTGGCCCCTTTGGTGGCCTTGACTAAGAAAGGTGCTAATCCCAAAGCCTGGTCTACTGAGACATCTCAGGCTTTTGAGGCAGTAAAAAGACACTTTTCAACTGCTCCCGTTCTTCAAAGACCCGATGAGAATAAGCCCTTCCTCTTAGAGGTTGATGCCTCTTCAGTGGGTGCTGGTGCGGTCTTGTATCAAAAGAACGGTGCAGGTAGAAAAAGGCCGTGTTTCTTCTTTGCTAAAACCTTTTCACCGGCAGAGAGAAACTATACCATTGGGCAGGGGTGGGGAACCTTTTTAATGCCGAGGGCCATTTGGAATTTTCTACCAACCTTCGGGGGCCGCACAAAACTATCAACTTAAAATTACCCTGCTATACTTAGTCAAACAATTAACTCATCGTGGCGGCTGAAGCTTCTTGTTTTTGGTGCGGCTATATTATTCAATATTGATCTTATTGCTTCTCACAACTGTTTTTCCACGTTTGTGTCAGCTGGGACTGCTGTAAATACATCACAGGAGATGCTGAGGGCATATACATCACAGGAGATGCTGGGGGCATATACATCACAGGAGATGCTGAGGGCATATACATCACAGGAGATGCTGAGGGCATATACATCACAGGAGATGCTGAGGGCATATACATCACAGGAGATGCTGAGGGCATATACATCACAGGAAATGCTGAGGGCATATACATCACAGGAGATGCTGAGGGCATGTACATCACTGGGGAGGGCTGGAAGGAATATACATTGCTGGGAGAACTAGACATCACTGGGGAGGGCTGGGAGGACTAGACATCACTGGGGAGGGCTGGGAGGACTAGACATCACTGGGGAGGGCTGGGAGGACTAGACATCACTGGGGAGGGCTGGGAGGACTAGACATCACTGGGGAGGGCTGGGAGGACTAGACATCACTGGGGAGGGCTGGGAGGACTGGACATCACTGGGGAGGGCTGGGAGGACTGGACATCACTGGGGAGGGCTGGGAGGACTGGACATCACTGGGGAGGGCTGGGAGGACTGGACATCACTGGGGAGGGCTGGGAGGACTGGACATCACTGGGGAGGGCTGGGAGGACTGGACATCACTGGGGAGGGCTGGGAGGACTAGACATCACTGGGGAGGGCTGGGAGGACTAGACATCACTGGGGAGGGCTGGGAGGACTAGACATCACTGGGGAGGGCTGGGAGGACTAGACATCACTGGGGAGGGCTGGGAGGACTAGACATCACTGGGGAGGGCTGGGAGGACTAGACATCACTGGGGAGGGCTGGGAGGACTAGACATCACTGGGGAGGGCTGGGAGGACTAGACATCACTGGGGAGGGCTGGGAGGACTAGACATCACTGGGGAGGGCTGGGAGGACTAGACATCACTGGGGAGGGCTGGGAGGACTAGACATCACTGGGGAGGGCTGGGAGGACTAGACATCACTGGGGAGGGCTGGGAGGACTAGACATCACTGGGGAGGGCTGGGAGGACTAGACATCACTGGGGAGGGCTGGGAGGACTAGACATCACTGGGGAGGGCTGGGAGGACTAGACATCACTGGGGAGGGCTGGGAGGACTAGACATCACTGGGGAGGGCTGGGAGGACTAGACATCACTGGGGAGGGCTGGGAGGACTAGACATCACTGGGGAGGGCTGGGAGGACTAGACATCACTGGGGAGGGCTGGGAGGACTAGACATCACTGGGGAGGGCTGGGAGGACTAGACATCACTGGGGAGGGCTGGGAGGACTAGACATCACTGGGGAGGGCTGGGAGGACTAGACATCACTGGGGAGGGCTGGGAGGACTAGACATCACTGGGGAGGGCTGGGAGGACTAGACATCACTGGGGAGGGCTGGGAGGACTAGACATCACTGGGGAGGGCTGGGAGGACTAGACATCACTGGGGAGGGCTGGGAGGACTAGACATCACTGGGGAGGATTATATATCACTTGGGAGGGCTGGGAGAAATTTAAGGACATTGCTAGGGGTTCTGACATACCAGGGGGGCACAGGCAGCAGTGTGAAGGCCGCAGGGGCATAGGCAGCAGTGTGGAGGCCACAGGGGCACAGGCTGCCGTGGGGAGGCCACAGGGGCACAGGCTGCCGTGGGGAGGCCACAGGGGCACAGACTGCCGTGGGGGAGAGTGAGGAGCACAGGCTGCCGTGGGGGAGAGTGAGGAGCACAGGCTGCCGTGGGGGAGAGTGAGGAGCACAGGCTGCCGTGGGGGAGAGTGAGGAGCACAGGCTGCCGTGGAAATGCACGAGGAGGACGGGACACTGCACGGAGCACAGGCTGCAGTGGGGATGTGCAGGGGCACACACAGGCATGGGAGCACAAACACACCTGTCGGACGCTGAGGTAGTAGCTTCTCTTCTGTGGAAAAAGAGCGAGTTGAGCGCTAACTCCACCCACAAAGTACGTCCTCACGCTAGCATGAGGACGTAAGCCATACAGGGTTTAAAGGGCCAGCAGCAAGCAAGACGCTGCTGCCTCCCGAGCTCTGTGGACTGTGCAATGTGCCCGGGGGCCGCAGAAAAGGTCATGGCGGGCCGCATACGGCCCGCGGGCCGGAGGTTCCCCACCCCTGCCATTGGGGATAGGGAACTGCTCGCCTTGAGATTAGCCTTGGAGGAGTGGCGTCACTTGCTGGAAGGAGCGAAACATCCTTTCCAGGTCTATACAGACCATAAGAATCTGACGTACTTACAAACCGCTCAGCGTCTGAATCCTCGCCAAGCCCGCTGGTCCTTGTTTTTCTCCCGCTTTCACTTCTCCATCAACTATCTGTCTGGGAGTAAGAATAACAAGGCAGACGCCCTGTCTCGCTCTATGCTTTCTACCCAGGAAGAGATTGACGAACCTCGTCTTATCCTTCCCTCCAGGGTTTTTCATACGCTCTCCCCTGTGACGTTAGACCAAATCCCACCGGGCAAGACCTTTGTCCCGCCTGATCGACAGAATGATATACTGTCATGGGCCCACACCTCAAAGGTGGGTGGGCATTTTGGTATTAGGCGGACACGAGAGTTACTGGAGAGGTGGTATTGGTGGCCACACTTAGCCAGCCACGTCAAGAGATATGTCGGTTCCTGCTACTCGTGTGCTCGCAACCGTCCATTACGGCAGAGACCGGCTGGGCTCTTGCATCCTTTACCAGTGCCAGATAGACCATGGGAGGTGGTAGGCATGGACTTTGTGGGTGATCTTCCATGTTCACAGGGACATAGATTTGTGTGGGTCATTACGGACCATTTCTCCCGGATGGTTCATCTCGTACCGTTATCGAGAATCCCATCTTCCAGGGTACTAGCCAAACTATTCCTCAAGCATGTCTTTAGGCTTCACGGGATGCCAGATCGTATCATTTGTGATAGAGGCCCGCAATTTACTTCCCGTTTCTGGCGAGATCTTTGTAGCCTTCTGCAAATTGAGTTGAATCTCTCTTCGGCATACCATCCGGAGACTAATGGTTTGGTTGAACGTACCAATCAATCTATGATTATATACCTTCGACACTTTGTTGCTGAGAACCACGATAACTGGTCCTCCCTCCTACCCTGGGCAGAATTTGCCCTTAACAATTCGCTGGCTGAGGCCACTGGGCAGACACCATTCGTACTCAATAATGGGCAACACCCTAGGGTACCAGTACCGTTTCCCGCTGCTGCACCTCCTCCTCTTGTGGCCGACTGGGCAACTAATGCCAGAGAAGTTTGGGATCGGACTCAAGAGTCGATCCAAGCAGCTAAGGACCGTATGAAGACGGTGTCCGATCGGTTTCGTCGCCCGGCTCCTGTCTTTTCTCCAGGGGACTTTGTGTGGCTCTCTGCAAAACACGTGAGACTTAGAGTGAGCTCTGTCAAATTTGCTCCTCGCTTCCTGGGTCCTTATGAGGTTCTTCGACAGGTAAATCCTGTAGTCTATCAATTGAAGTTACCTGTCCATCTTAGGATTCATGACAAATTCCATGTCTCACTGCTAAAGCCGGCTATTTTACCTCACGCTCGTGAAGTGCACTCTCCTGCCTCTGATTCCTCTCGCTCTAGCTATGAGGTACGAGCCATAGTTGGTTCTAAGATGGTTAGAGGGCGCAGGTTCTTCTTGATAGATTGGGAAGGCTATGGTCCGGAACATCGCTCTTGGGAGCCTGAGGAGGCTGTCCATGCTCCCGACTTAGTTGCCGATTACCTGCGTCGCCGGGAGGGGGGCCCTTGAGGGGGAGGTACTGTTACGGTTGCTGCGAGCACTGGAGACTATGTCCAGATTTCTTGCTACTGCACATGTGCGAGCGCTGGAGACTAAGTCCAGATTTCTTGCTACTGCACATGTGCGAGCGCTGGAGACTAAGTCCAGATTTCTTGCTACTGCACATGTGCGAGCGCTGGAGACTAAGTCCAGATTTCTTGCTACTGCACATGTGCGAGCGCCGGAGACTAAGTCCAATCTTGGAGCCATTGCACATGTGCGGGTGACATCATCGCTGACACGAGGTCACATGTCTCTGACACCTTCTATGCCGATTGGTCGCTGGTCATGTGCTTGTGACGTCTTGCTCGGTGATAGGCCAGCATGACGTCACTCCTGTCGTTCTGGCAGCGGATTGGCTCTGGTGTCCTCCATCTTGGATGAGGCACAGAGTCTATATAAGACCCTGACACACGCCGCATGGTGCTCAGTCCTCTTGGTTCATGCATATGAGTAGACGCTCTGTGCGCGTTCCTCTAGGCATTCCTCTGTCTATGCTAGGTGAGCGCTACCGGCAGGGTAGCGTTCTTATACCTTACAGCTTCGGCTGCTGTCCGTATCCTTACCTCTTAGGGGAGCGGACATAGGCAGGTGCCTGAGGCACATGGTCTGGCTGGGCCTTGTGATTCTACTCGTAGGTGGACGTTGCCGCTAGGGTAACGTTCCTTATACTGCGTCTGGCAGTTGTTCGTATCCTCGCACACTAGGGGAGCGAACAGAGGTAGGAGCTTTGTGCGGCTTACGCTGCTGTTCGTTTCTTTTGCACCACTAGAAGAGCGGACCTAGGCAGGTGCCATATCTAGTGGTTCGTGTCCTCGCACACTAGTGGAGCGAACGCAGGTAGGAGCTTTGTGCGGCTTACGCTGCTGTTCGTCTCTTTTGCACCACTAGAAGAGCGGACCTAGGTAGGTGCCATTTCGCACACATTGCCTTTGTCTCTGTGATTATTAACAGAGATCATTCCACACACCCTCCAAGTAAGGGAGGAATTGCTTTACTTACTTATTATATCCTTCTGTTAGTTAACAGAGGTATTGCACTCTGCCATAGTCTGCAGCAAAGTCTTTGCACGGTGGACCCTGACTGTCTGATACTCCTTTCAGTTATTATCAGACAGCCCCCCGTAACACCTGCAATGTGATGTAACATTAGAGAAGCACACTCCATGTGTCAGTGCTAGTGATAGGCGGTCGCGGATTGTAAAAGTACAGATCCATGTGGTTTCAAAGTTACCCAGGCCCAGGATCGCTTGTGTTTGTTCTAGATCCAGCATTCAAGAAATGAAAAAAATTAAAGATAAAATAAAGAAAATAAGAATGAAGCAAGTGCTTCATACTTACCAAGGCTCCACTACGGCTGTTTGCTGCTCCCATGTGGCTGTACACTGCTCCTGTGGTCTTAGGGCTGCTCCTCATTGCTCATCCATATGCACTGCTTTCCCCCCGGCCGGCCTTGCATCTTTGATTGGTTGCAGTCATATGCGCCCTCAGCCTGTGTGTCACTGTCTGCCTGCAACCAGTCATCGCTCAATGATGACACTGTCTGTCTTCACTCTCAGCGGGCAGTCATGCTCTATGGCCGATCGTTGTGATGAGATGTAGCACAGTTAAATTGCCGTGGGACCTAGTTTGGATTACATGGGACCTGAAGAGGTTTTTAGGGGGTTAATAAAGTGGTGAAAGAAGGTGTTCATTGTATTTTATTCCAAATAAAGGATTTTTTCGGTGTCTGTGTTTATTTACTTTCACTTACAGATTAGTGATGGGGGGTGTCATCATAGCCTGCCATCACTAATCTAGAATTTAGTGGCTGCTGTTGGTTGCCATTAACTCCTTATTACCCAAATTGCCACTGCACCAGGGCAAACAGGAAGAGACGGGTAAAGCGGCAGGTTTGTCATATCGAATAGATGCAACAATCCTGGGTTTGCTGCTGATTGCTATTTTTAGGCTGCTAGGGCAGCCAATAATCCTGGCCCTTTCCAGTCTGAGAATAGCAGCCCCCAGCTGTCGGGCTTTTTCTTGGCTGGGTACTAACATTGGGGGGACTGCAAGCCATTTTTTTTAAATGATTTATTTAAATATTTTTTTCAGAAAAAGTTGCATGTGGTTGCTCTTATTTTGATACACAGCAAAAATAAGCACAGGGCGGGGGACTGCAGCCTGTGGCCGTGGGCTTTATCTGTGCTGGCTATCATAATATGGGGGACCCTGTGCCAGTTTATTTTTTTATTTTTACTATACAGGTAGAGTCACACTGACATATGACTCTCACGAGTGCAGTGAGAAAATCTCGCATTGCACTCGGCCCTATGTAAGACAATGCTGCAGCTCATATTTGTGAGTTTTTATTCTGACTCTTTGAGTCACACTGTGATACACAACTAGCTTCTCCAATGTGAACCTATGAAGCATCAGAATGAGATTCTAAAAACTTACATTTTAACAAGGGATGAGCGAGTAGTGAAATACTCGGACTCGCTATACTCGTAACGAGTAGGTCCTAATACTCAAGTTACGAGTAACGAGTCCCAGCGTGCTGCTCACACGGGTCCTTCGTACCCTGGTGCTGCGCCCCTCACTACCATGTGCTTCGCTCACCACTCCCTGGTGCTGCGTTCCCCGCCCAGTCCTAACTTGGGCGGGTAGGCGGCAAGGGAGCGCAGCACCAGGGAGTGTGCATCAGCTGATTGCTTAAAAAAGCCAGTGGCTTTTTACCACCCGGCGTTTAAACAATCTTGCATCCATTTCAGCCTTTTACTCAGCCCCCAGACTGCTTTTTAGGGCCCAGCAGACAATTAGGCTTTGTGCGCACATGTGATTTTTTCATGCTTTTATGCTGTGTTTTGCACCGCAGCATAAAAGCATGTGTCCTGTGTCCCCAGCACAATCTATGAAGATTGTGCATAATCCATTCGCACGTAGCATTTTAGAATGCAGCGTTTCGGCTGCTGAAATATTTTGCCAAAACGCTGCATTCTAAAAACGAACAAGTCTCTTCTTTTGTGCGTTCTGGATGCTTTTCCCACTCTGTCTATGGCAGAGCAAGCATCCAGAACGTTTGAATTCCGCATGCACAATGCTTTCAAAACGCAGCTTTTTGGCTGCGTTTTGAAATGCACATGCAGTGACTTAAACGCTGTGGAATAGAACACAGACATGCGCACATACCCTAACTCACATTTCCCATTGACTTACATTGGACTCGCTACTCCTAGTGAGTAATTACAAGGATACTCATGGAGTAACGAGTAGCCCGAACACCGTACTACTCGGTGACTACTGAGTAGAAACGAGTATACTCGCTCATCCCTAATTTTAACCTTTTTATAACCAATTAAGGAAATAGCACGTCATGAGCGGATGCCAGTTCCTGCATCTTGAGGTGCTATGTCCTTTATGGATCAAAACTATCACTGTGTGAAAACATATAGTTACACCTCCATGCCAGCAGCAGTTACTGACAGCTGACTGACATGGGAACAGATGTAGGGACACATTTCAGAGGTCCCCGCTCTCTGATCGCTATGATTGGTCAGTTAGCCTTAGGCTAAGTTCACACACTGAGTTATTTTGACTCTGCGTTTTTGTGCGTTTTTTGCGGCAAAAAACGCACAAAAACACACCCGCGGCAATAAACCACGGCAAAAATGCATGCATTTTTGCCACAATTTGGTGCATTTTTTGCTGGTTTTGCTGCGTTTTTGCTTACTGCGTTTTTATGCGTTATTTTTTATCAGTGAACAATGCCATTAAAGATTGTTGAAAAAAAAAAAGAAAAAAAAGGTCTGATGTAATTTCCTTCTTCAATATGTTCTTCATTCTCCACTAGTGTATGCAAGAGAGCAGACAGCTGCAGAACTACAAGGCTCAGCATGCACCATCCAGGACTGTATGCTGGAGGGAGAGGCAGGGGTAGCAGAACTACAAGGCTCAGCATACTCCATCCACTAGTGTATGCAGGAGAGCAGGCAGCAGCTGCAGAACTACAAGGCTCAGCATACTCCATCCACTAGTGTATGCAGGAGAGCAGACAGCAGCTGCAGAACTACAAGGCTCAGCATACTCCATCCACTAGTGTATGCAGGAGAGCAGACAGCAGCTGCAGAACTACAAGGCTCAGCATCCTCCATCCAGGACTGTATGCAGGAGTTTCCCCCCCCCCAAAAAAAATTGACGTGGGCTTCGCCGTATTTTGTATGCTAGCCAGGTACAGCAGGCAGGTACGGGCTGCCCCCAACCCCCAGCTGCCTATTTGTACCCGGCTGGGAACCAAAAATATAGGGAAGCCTTTTTTTTTAATTAATTCATGAATGTCATGAAATAATTTTAAAAAAAAATGACGTGGGCTTCGCCCAATTTTTGAGTCCAGCCAGGTACAACTAGGCAGCTGGGGATTGGAATCCGTAGTGCAGGGTGCCCAAGCTTTCTGAGCACCCCCGCTGCGAATTGCAGTCCGCAGCCACCTTTCATAGAAGCGCCATCTTCTGGCGCTGTATCCAATTCTTCCAGCTCTCCTGATGTCGGGTGGCTCTCTGGGTAATAATGTGGTTAGGGCTAGCTGTATATTCATGGTGTCACGCCAATATTAGACATGGCCACTATGAATTTCTAGTAAAGATAAAAAAAAACACAACACACAAAAAAATATTTTTATTAGAAATAAAACACAACACAATTATTGACTCCATCTTTATTGAAATAAAAAAAAAACCTCCGCAGTAATCCTGGGTCAAGGTTCCCGCGCCGTCCAATCCAGATCCAATATCATTTGATCGGTTTGCTGGAAGGCAAAGCGATCAGATGATGTGTCAGGTTCAAGGGCCTGAATCACATGACACAGCAGCTGATTGCTTAAACGGCTTTTATACAATCAGCTGATGCATCAGTGCAAAAGAAAAAAAAATTCACACATCTGTGCTGACTCCTGCCCGATAGCTGCAGGAGCTGCCGGTAATCAGTGAAGCAGTCTCCTGACGGCATCAGCTGATAGCCGGCTGGGCGGTAAAAAGCCGGCATCACCGCAAGACTTACAATCAGCTGATGCGTTAGGTGATCGCATCAGGTTATCTACCGCCAGGTCCTGCAGCCATCGGACGTGCCTGGGTGGCGGTACCAGGAAGAGGAGCTGTGAGCGGACATGGCACCGGGAGTCTGCAGACAGGTGAGTATGACTTTTTTTTTTCTACTGTTCACTTTTGATTTTGCAGCTGCTTCCATCTCCTGCCCGGCAATGGCGCCACACGGGAGCAGACATGCCGCCGTACGGAAGGTGGAAGCAGCGGTGGCGGTACTGGGAGGATTCACGCTTCTGTGTTTACTGACAGAAGGAAACCTCTTCCTGTATATGTCACTTTACTACCCACCCCCAGCATTTATAGCTGCGTTTTTAGTCATAGAAACGCACTAAAACACAGCTATATTTGCAATTTGCGGTTTTCATTGCGTTTTTTGAACATCTCATTGAACTCAATAGGTGGAAAACGCAGTGAAAAACGCAAAAATAATTGACATGCTGCATTTTTGTGGGCACCACAAAAACACAGCTAAAAAAACTGCTGTGTGCACACAGCCAAAATTAAAACGCATAGACTTTGCTGGGGAAGCAAAGTCATGCAGTTTTCTGAGCAAAAACGCACCCGAAAAAAGTGCCAAAACGCAGCGAAAAATGGACTGTGTGAACTTACCCTTACTGACTGATCACAGCATGATTGTGTGATAGATGCTAAAATATCAGCACTTCTCTATACGATCACAGTAGGAGCTCAGATTAGATGACAGACAAGCTCCTACAGAAAGAGCAAGTACCAGGGCACATGCCTCCCCTGGCTGATTAACCCAATAGGTGCCACGATCTATAGAGATTGTGGCATTTAGAAGGTCATGGGAGGCTACTCCCCCTCTCACCCCCATTGGTGCCCTGAAGACAAAATCACAGGGAGCCAATGGTTGTCATGGCACCTGGATGTCAAACAATGACCTCCTGGTGTGCCAGGTATGAAGACATATAGGCAGTTTTTGTAGGCAGGATTTGCCAGTGTAATCTGACTGGTTTCTTGCATTGCAATACATGTTTATTGGAATACATGAGACCAGTGATCAGAAGTATAGAGGGACTAAGTAGAGAAAAAAAATAATTAAACAACAAATAAAAAACACAAAGTAAAGAACAAAAATATTTCACCAAATAATTTGAATATTTACATAAAAAGAAAAATAAACATATAAAGTACACATATTTGGCATCACCACATCTAGAACAATTGAAAAAATTGTCGCACAATTTAACCCCTACAATGAACACAGTAGAAACAATAAGAAGAAACGTGGCAAGAAACAATGTTTTTTCATTATACAGTGCCTACAAGTAGTATTCAACCCCCTGCAGATTTAGCAGGTTTGATAAGATGCAAATAAGTTAGAGCCTGCAAACTTCAAACAAGAGCAGGATTTATTAACAAATGCATAAATCTTACAAACCAACAAGTTATGTTGCTCAGTTAAATTTTAATAAATTTTCAACATAAAAGTGTGGGTCAATTATTATTCAACCCCTAGGTTTAATATTTTGTGGAATAACCCTTGTTTGCAATTACAGCTAATAATCGTCTTTTATAAGACCTGATCAGGCCGGCACAGGTCTCTGGAGTTATCTTGGCCCACTCCTCCATGCAGATCTTCTCCAAGTTATCTAGGTTCTTTGGGTGTCTCATGTGGACTTTAATCTTGAGCTCCTTCCACAAGTTTTCAATTGGGTTAAGTTCAGGAGACTGACTAGGCCACTGCAACACCTTGATTTTTTATCCTCTTTAACCAGGCCTTGGTTTTCTTGGCTGTGTGCTTTGGGTCGTTGTCTTGTTGGAAGATGAAATGATGACCCATCTTAAGATCCTTGATGGAGGAGCGGAGGTTCTTGGCCAAAATCTCCAGGTAGGCCGTGCTATCCATCTTCCCATGGATGCGGACCAGATGGCCAGGCCCCTTGGCTGAGAAACAGCCCCACAGCATGATGCTGCCACCACCATGCTTGACTGTAGGGATGGTATTCTTGGGGTCGTATGCAGTGCCATCCAGTCTCCAAACGTCACGTGTGTGGTTGGCACCATAGTTCTCGATCTTGGTCTCATCAGACCAGAGAACCTTGAACCAGTCTGTCTCAGAGTCCTCCAAGTGATCATGAGCAAACTGTAGACGAGCCTTGACATGACGCTTTGAAAGTAAAGGTACCTTACGGGCTCGTCTGGAATGGAGACCATTGCAGTGGAGTACGTTACTTATGGTATTGACTGAAACCAATGTCCCCACTGCCATGAGATCTTCCCGGAGCTCCTTCCTTGTTGTCCTTGGGTTAGCCTTGACTCTTTGGACAAGCATGGCCTCGGCACGGGTGGAAACTTTCAAAGGCTGTCCAGGCCGTGGAAGGCTAACAGTAGTTCCATAAGCCTTCCACTTCCGGATGATGCTCCGAACAGTGGAGACAGGTAGGCCCAGCTCCTTGGAAAGGGTTTTGTACCCCTTGGCAGCCTTGTGACCCTCCACGATCTTGTCTCTGATGCCTTTGGAATGCTCCTTTGTCTTTCCCATGTTGACCAAGTATGAGTGCTGTTCACAAGTTTGGGGAGGGTCTTAATTAGTCAGAAAAGGCTGGAAAAAGAGATAATTAATCCAAACATGTGAAGCTCATTGTTTTTTGTGCCTGAAATACTTCTTAATACTTTAGGGGAACCAAAGAGAATTCTGGTGGTTTGAGGGGTTGAATAATAAATGACCCTCTGAATAAACTTTTCACAATTTAAAAAAAAAATAAAAAAAGAAATAACATTCTTTTTTGATGCAGTGCATTTCACACTTCCAGGCTGATCTACAGTCCAAATGTCACAATGCCAAGTTAATTCCGAATGTGTAAACCTGCTAAATCTGCAGGGGGTTGAATACTACTTGTAGGCACTGTACCTCCAAATAAAAAATTGAATGAAATGCAATAAAATGTGAATGTATATAGATATGGTATGGCTAAAAACTTCATCATGTCCCACAAAAAACACGCTACTACACTGCTCCATCAGTGGAAAAATATAAAAGCTATAGCTCTAAGAATCCAGAGATGTAGAAATAGTGTTTTTTCTATGAAATTGTTTTCATTGTGTAAAAGTGGCAAAATATGAAAAATTATATAAATGTGGCATCACTGTAATCATACTGTTCCGAAGAATAAGGATGTCTTATCACTTTTACCACACGGTGTACGACATAACCCCCCAAAAAAAAAAAATATTTTTTTTTGATAAGTTGGTTTTTGTGATCAAACATGTCAGATGCAGAAGAAAGGTCCTCCCCCGATACCCTCCAGTCACAAAAGTGAGCAAAATCCCCCCCTCTCTAACTCATAAAATGGCTGGTGCATGTGTTGAGCACCCGCTAAGGACTGCCTCCTCCAGTAGATCTCACTCTCATCTGATATCATTACACCTCCAGATGGGAGGAAAAGTCCTCCCCTTGTCCCCTCAAGCCTGTCAAATTATGTTTGCATGCATTGCATGCTCCTGCAGAAATCATCCTCTTCCGTCCAATCTCTCTCCCATCTGACTGAGAACTTACCTCCTCCAGTTTCCAAAAAAGATCACTTGTTCAGGTTTTCTGCTCTTTAGGTACTTTCCATGTTCCCTGCCATCTAATTCAGCTAAATTTGTGTTCCAAAATACAAATATTGCTCATTATCTTCTGAGGCCTGCTATTTGTTTAAGTTTAACTGTTTGGCTACATGTGAGGTATCACCGCTCTCACAAGAAAGTGGGTAACAAACTGAGGGGTCTAGTTTTTTGTTTTGCCAGTTGAAATTTGGCACTAAAGCAACATTTTTATGAAAAAAAAGGAAATTTTCAATATGACAACCTATTGTTATGAAATTCTGTAAAGTACCTGTAGGCTCAAAATGCTCACTATTCCACTTGATAACATCCATGAGGGGTATAGTTTCCAAAATTGTATCACTTGTGGGGGGATTTCTAATGTTTAGGTACCTCAGGGGCCCTGTAAATGCAACATGGTGCCTACAATATATTTCAGCCAAATTTGCTTTCCAAAGTTCAAATATTACCCCTTCTGTTCTGAGCCCTCCTATTTGTATAAACAGAACTATTTAACTACATGTGAGGTATCTTCACACTCATAAGAATGTGAGTAACAAACTCTGCTGGCCACGTTTTGGTGTTACCTTTTGAAAAAGTGAGAAATTTGTAGCTAAAGCAACATTTTCGTGAAAAAAAAAGAAAATGGTAAATATGACAATCTATTGTTATTAAATTCTGTGAAGTACCTAACTCGCCCCAGGGCTTTGAGGTACTCAATCCCGGGCAGTGTATTTTCTGTGACAGTTCACTGGGTGGCCATTACCTGATTCCGTGATCCTGGGGGTTGCTTAAAAAAGGAATTATGTACAAGGGAATAATAATAACGTTTTTGTCGTGACGCCACTTGCGGGTTGCGGCTATTTAGATAGGGCCGCCACTGCACATTTTCTTGCTGCTGGGGCTGATGTTAATAGGAGCCTGGATGTTGGGCCCTCCGCAAGTAGGGCCAGGTCCCAGGGGATAGATGATGGTGTTGGGCACGGAAAGAAGGTAAGCCACACAAGGGTTTGCAGTGTAACTGGTTCTTTACTCACAGCGTTGTTATTGCTCGCAACCCGATGGAGGCTGGTCCTCACCACTGGTCCCCTTAGTTCCAGTGCCGATGTGGTGACCTAGTGGCTTTCTTCCCCTGCACCTGTCTCTGGTTGGTGAGTCCCTGTGGCTTGGAACATCTGAAGGTCCCCTCCTGGTTGTCTTTCAGTCTTAGTCCGTATGGCAGGTAACTTGAACTCTGTTGGGCCAGATCTCTGTCTCGTTCCCAGGTTCTCCCATCGTTACTGAGGCCCGAACTTTTAGGTCGGTGTGGTCCTGGATGGTCGCCTCACCATGCAGATTTTATCAGGTCTGTCTGGACCGTTTTCCTGACCTAGGGATCTGCACCCCGTCGGTGCTATGGTTTCGAGAGTATTCCACCGTACTCCTTCGGCAACCACATGCCTGAACCTGACAGGTCACTGCTGCACTCTCCCCTCAGTACCGTTACATCCGTCTCCTTTCACTTCTACATACTGTCTGTCTGGCCCCTCCTCCCTGGTCTTCGTCTAGTGGACTGGATCGGTTTCACCCCTAAGTGGCCATTCATTGGGTCCAACCCTAGCCCATCACCAGTTTTGGGGGGAGAAAACAGGGATTGTATGAATGTTTTGGTGTTACCAGCACTGGTCTTCTGGGTGCCTGGAGTAGGCCCTGCATCTTTGACAGGATACAGCTCCCTGTAGCTCCTGATAGCTCAAGCTCAGGGGCGCTACATACCTATGGCTTCACAAAGTTCACTATACTCCTAGATAAAATCCTTGAAGGGTCTGATTTCTAACTTGGTGTCACTTGTGTTTCATTTTGCTGTTTTGGTACCTTAGGGGCCTTTCAAATGCGACATGGTGCGCAAAGTATTTCAGCCAAATTTGCTGTTAAAAACTGAAACAATACTCCTCCCATTCAGATCTCTCCCATTTGTATAAACAGAGGTTTCTGACCACATTAGGTATTAGCGTGCTCATAAGAAAGTGGGTAACACATTTTATTCTCCACTTTTTGGTGTTTCATCGTCTGAAAACGAGAAATATGGTGCTAAAACAAAAGTTTTAGGTAAAATGTAAATTTATTTATTTTTTTACTCCACTTTGCATTCATTTCTGTAAAACACCTGAAGGTTAATAAACTTCAATGTAGTTTTGAGCAGTTTGAGGGTTGCAATTATCAGAATGGTGTCATCAACAAGCAAGAAAGGAGGTACTCACCGATAGGTAAAATTTTCAACTTCTTTTAATCTACAGGCATATGGAGGAGGAATGTACACGGACAATGGCAGCCGTTTAACACCGATTACCAGTGCTTCAACGGGTCCATGAGAATGGTGTCGCTTTTGGGTATTTTCTGTCACATAGGCCTCTCAAAGTCACTTCAAAGGTAATATTGCTAAAAATTGATTTTGTAAATTTTGTTGTAATAAATGAGAAATTCCTGATAAACATTTTTATTATAAAATCAACAATTTTTTCCTCCTTCTTGGCGACAGTGTGGTATTAACCCCCACTTCTCCTCTCCAGCACTGAACATCAATTTCCATTTTATAATACGGTATGTGATAAAATTAATTGTGTCATTCAAAAGTACACCTTGTTCCACAAAAATCTAGACCTCATATGTTTATGAGGATGAAAAAATAAAAGTTATGGTTCTGAGAAGAAGAGGAGGAAAAAATAAAAATGCAAAAACAAAAATTGGCGTTGTTAGAAATGAGTTAATCAAATGAAATATCAAAAAGTTCAGATTTGGCAGAAACAAATTTTTTCCTTTACAAATTCATACCAAAATGAGTTTATTTAGAGCCGGGTTGTTTATCTCTATTCATAATAATAGAGATGGGAAAATAGCATCTATTTGTGTTCGGATACTGCTTACTAAATAAGGAGTACTATTCATGTATTCGTCACCACAAGAAAAATGCTCATGTTCCCCATTGACTTGCATTAGTTATTCATGACAAATGCCAGAATAGTACTTTGGGATTCGTTAAGAATAATCGGAACAAAAATAGTTACTATTTGCCCATTACTAATAGTAAACAATATATTATGATAATTTGTCAATTATAAAAAACACATTTTATACTTAATTTGGGATTTGGGAACATGCCAGCCAGCTGTACTGTACTTATAGGACCAGATATAAATCATGCTGCTTATAAATAGTTTTGCTAAGTATACATTTTGCGGTACAATATTAAATTATATCTTTAGTCTATAGTTCTACATTCTTTATTTTATTATATTAATACCTATAATAGGTATCTAACACTCTGCTGATTGCCATTCTATTTCAAGTTTACAAGCAATGGAGTTGGATTGCAGAGCAACAAATCATATCAGAGGTTAATGAAAAAGCAAAAGGAAAGCTAAATGCCTCTGGTTTAGAGCAAAGCCTTTGAATCAGCTATAAAAAGAGAAGGGAAAATAAATGCCCTGACATTTCAGTTTATAGAAGAGACAATAGTGTAATCTCACACCTGCTTGCTGTAAAGCCCTGGATAAATCAGCAATTGAAGAGTCTGGTTACTAATATACTTCTGGGTTTAGCAGGACCACCGCGATCATTTCTAGCGTGCATGAATTTATAAAAGTGCCTCAAATATTGGGAGGATAAAGGACGATTATGGCTGTTAAAGAGAGCAGATGCTGGTAAAGCACAACCTAATGAAACTTATCCATTGAACTATTCAGCCCTTTTAAGTGACCTTTCTATTTGAGCTCTCAGCAAATGCAAAAGAGAATGCTGAGAGTAAGTAAAGAATGAAGGCTCAGCACAGTAGCTAGCTTGCAGAAATCTAGGTAGGATTTTGACAAATGACGGTCTGTATTCTGCTAGCACCGATGTGATAACACTCAGGTATTCAATAGGATTAGAAATCCATCTTAAGAATATTTAAAAAGACTTGTCATTTTATAATAAATATGTCTTTTGTACGTGGTCAGAAAGAAGCTGTCTTACTGAATTGGACATTGTTGTCCTTTATTTTTTGTTGCAAAAAAAGCACCCATCTGTCACTATTGTATTTTTCCAAAAATTTGACATAGACTACTTTTTTTCCTCTGAAAAAACCACTAGGCCTTATTTTCGGGGTAGATCTTATTCTTGGAGAAACATGGTTGGGGGTTAGTTTACCCCCACAAAAAGCAGACCCCCCCCTTCCCAGGGGACTCATACTACCAGACCCTGGATGTCTGTGAGGCTCCTAGGTCCTCCTGTGATCTTCGCTCACAGCAGGTAAGCTCCATGCTGCATCCCCTGCTTCTGGCCGACCAACTCACATACATCAGATCACACACACACACACACACACTCATACACACACAATCACCAATCAGCTCGCACACACGATCACTCATCAGATCGCACATACACACTTAATACATCCGTCAACACTGATTGCTTCTGGCCAGCAGGGAAAGATGGAACACAGTGCAATGGAACATATGGAAGACCTGGTGGTGGAATGCATCGATGCATTCCACGGCAGGTCCTATGAGTTCCACGACAGGTCCTAGGAGTTCCACTGCAGGTCTTATGAGGTCCACTGCAAGTCATATGCGTTTCACTGCATTGAGTCTTAGGATTCTCTGTAAGCCAGAATAAATCAGTATCACTTGATATGGTGTGTGTGAGCAATCTGATGTGTGATTATGTGAGCAATCTGATGTGTGATTGTGTGTGTTATCTGATGTTAGTGTGTGTGATCTGATATGTGTGCACAATCTGATGTTTGTGAGTGATCTGATGTGTGTGCGATTTGATGTGTGTGGGTATGCAATCGGATGTGTGTGGGTGTGCGGTCCACTGCAGGTTCTCCCTCTCAGTGTCTAGTGAATATGATTACGGGGACTTATGTCTTTTTTATTCTCATTTTTGAGGATCTCCGCTGTCTATTATGAAGTGTCCTGCAGTATTCTTTAACTTTTTTAGCTGCATGGACTCTTCATTTTTGAACCGCGACTGGGGCTTATTTTTTATTATTTATATTTAAGCCTTGATCCGAAAATGCTCAAAATCCATGCTAGGGCTTATTTTTTGGGGAGGTCTTATCTTTGTAAGAACACAGTAATAACTGTCAAAATAAGCACTAGAGCTGCTCAAAATAAAGTAACCCCTAATAGTGACAGTGGTATCTAAGTTGTCAGATGAGCAGGAAAATTGCATTATGACTACACAGAATAATCTTATAAAAGGTTTTTACTTTTCTCAAAAATTGGTCAATTATGTGTGTCCATGTGCCATAACAAGTCAACATTTCTTTGCATGGACCCTAACGATTTTTACCAGATACACCTTATTTGGGACAAAACCTACACATTTAAATGGTATGACTCCAGTAAGTGTATAAATGGGTAGAAAATAGGGGTTATGAAAACTATATGGCACATCATTTGCCTCAGTCAGTGCAGGATAATGTTACCTCTGACAGTGACACTGTTAGTTTGAGTCAGAGATCTGTACAAAACAGTATGATTTATCACAAATGACTATGTGGGATAATTTGTGAACTACTTGTTAATTGTGAAAAATGTGAAAATTCTTATTAAATAAGCTGCTGGTTACCATCAGATTACCATCCATATCATTAGTGAAGTAACTTCTACATTAGTAAGGCTGTGTATGCGCTAAAGAACTTGAAAGCAGTTCAATACAGTGCTAGGAGTCCACAGAGTGTTACATACATTATTTTTCAGTATTTTTGCATTATTGAGTATTGCAATTTACAGTGATCAATTTGGTAATAATCACAGTTTTCAAAACAATTTTACGTACTTGGTATTTTTTTCACAAGATTTGATAATCTCTAATAATCTTCTCAACAAACTTACTACAAAGCGTTGTATACCCATAGTTGATACAGAATTAGTAACCACATTTTCAGTAATAAAATCATAAGCAATCATATACAGTCATATGAAAAAGTTTGGGAACCCCTATTAATGTTAACCTTTTTTCTTTATAACAATTTGGGGTTTTGCAACAGCTATTTCAGTTTCATATATCTAATAACTGATGGACTGAGTAATATTTCTGGATTGAAATGAGGTTTATTCTACTAACAGTAAATGTGCAATCCGCATTTAAA
The DNA here is from genome assembly GCF_048569485.1 of Anomaloglossus baeobatrachus. Taxonomy (NCBI): domain Eukaryota; kingdom Metazoa; phylum Chordata; class Amphibia; order Anura; family Aromobatidae; genus Anomaloglossus; species Anomaloglossus baeobatrachus. Next base: position 270,726,648 of record NC_134353.1, on the reverse strand, counting down.
CAAAATTTGACCGGTGCAAAAGTATGGGCACCCTAATCAATTTCTTGATTTGAACACTCCTAACTACTTTTTACTGACTTACCAAAACACTAAATTGGTTTTGTAACCTCATTGAGCTTTGAACTTCATAGGCAGGTGTATCCAATTATGAGAAAAGGTATTTAAGGTGGCCACTTGCAAGTTGTTATCCTGTTTGAATCTCATATGAAGAGTGGCATCATGGGCTCCTCAAAACAACTCTCAAATGATCTGAAAACAAAGATTATTCAACATAGTTGTTCAGGGGAAGGATACAAAAAATTGTCTCAGAGATTTAAACTGTCAGTTTCCACTGTGAGGAACATAGTAAGGAAATGGAATAACACAGGTACAGTTCTTGTTAAGCCCAGAAGTGGCAGGCCAAGAAAAATATCAGAAAGGCAGAGAAGAAGAATGGTGAGAACAGTCAAGGACAATCCACAGACCACCTCCAAAGACCTGCAGCATCATCTTGCTGCAGATGGTGTCAATGTACATTGGTCAACAATACAGCGCATGTTGCACAAGGAGAAGCTGTATGGGAGAGTGATGCGAAAAAAGCCGTTTCTGCAAGCACGCCACAAACAAAGTCGCCTGAGGTATGCAAAAGCACATTTGGACAAGCCAGTTACATTTTGGAAGAAGGTCCCGTGGACTGATGAAACAAAGATTGAGTTGTTTAGTCATACAAAAAGGCGTTATGCATGGAGGCAAAAAAACACGGCATTCCAAGAAAAGCATTTGCTACCCACAGTAAAATTTGGTGGAGGTTCCATCATGCTTTGAGGCTGTGTGGCCAATGCCGGCACCGGGAATCTTGTTAAAGTTGAGGGTCGCATGGATTCAACTCAGTATCAGCAGATTCTTGACAATAATGTGCAAGAATCAGTGACGAAGTTGAAGTTACGCAGGGGATGGATATTTCAGCATGACTTTGATACAAAACACCGCTCCAAATCTACTCAGGCATTCATGCAGAGGAACAATTACAATGTTCTAGAATGGCCATCCCAGTCCCCAGACCTGAATATCATTGAATATCTGTGGGATGATTTGAAGCATGCTGTACATGCTCGGCGACCATCAAACTTAACTGAACTGAAATTGTTTTGTAAACAGGAATGGTCAAATATACCTTCATCCAGGATCCAGGAACTCATTAAAAGCTACAGGAAGCGACTAGAGGCTGTTATTTTTGCAAAAGGAGGATCTACAAAATATTAATGTCACTTTTATGTTGAGGTGCTAATACTTTTGCACCGGTCAAATTTTGTTTAAATGCGGATTGCACATTTTCTGTTAGTATAATAAATCTCATTGCAATCCAGAAATATTACTGAGTCCATCAGTTATTAGATATATGAAACTGAAATAGCTGTTGCAAAAACCCAGATTGTTATAAAGAAAAAAGGTTAACATTAATAGGGGTGCCCAAACTTTTTCATATGACTGTAAGACAGGACAGCCAGAACCAATATAGAGAAGCCAGAGTCCTTTTTTTCGAAAGGATGTTATAATTGTATTTATAATCGTAGATCTTGGCAAAATAATTTTTTTTGACTGATCATGCTTATCTGGTGCTGACCTTGTGTTTCAGTCTAAGTAGATAAGCAACATCTGCAAACATAAATAGACATACAGTATGAAGACAATAAAATATTAAAAACAAAAACTTTAATAAAGATATCCATTCTACATTACGTTTATAAACATATAAAAGGGAAACAACATTTTGAAAAATAAATGTTTGCTTGTATTTATCCCTTTTTCCTTTAGCACTTTTATAATCAGTTTTGCTTTTTTTCTTACTAATAGGTGTAAATGCAGTTTACCATCACATTAAACATTAAGGAAGGTTTCCAGATGCAGGGCAAAACAAATTAATAATTGAGATGAATTACTCTAAACGAATAAGTAACATTCCAAGGAAGCTACTAGAAACAATTTTCAATTGGAATAATGATGACAATTCAAAGCAGGACATTGCCCAGGGCAACCTGCTGAAATTTTATAAGTAGTGATGGGTCCGTACTAAAATATTCACATATGGATTATTTATCTCAAATATTTTGTACTATTTGTGTATTCCTCATGAATAACAAATCTAATGCAAGTCAATGGGAAGCTCGAAAAATTTTCGGGGGCACCCACCCTTCATGTCTGGAGGGGCTCTAAAAGTGCTGAAATGGATTGAAAAGTGTTGAAATTGAATGGCAACAGCATTGGGATGATACCTGGATTCATCTCTGAAACACAGGACATTTCTGGGAACAATGTTTTTAGAGTATTAAGCCACTTTGACATGCGCCTCCCCCCCATTTGTGATTATCAGCACAGATAAAGTAGACAGCTGTGGGCTGCAGCCCCCAGCTATGTTCTTTATCTTGGCTAGTAATCAAAAATAGAGGCTCCACCATGATGTTATCTTTAAATTATTTAACATTTATTTATAAATAAATAATAAATTTACTATTTATAAATAAATAATAAAAAAAAACTATCTTGTCTCCTGCCAATTTTTGATAACCAGTGCTGATAAAGCTGAAGGCAGGGGACTGGTATTCTTAGGCTAGGAAGGCCCATGATTTTTTAGCCCTCCTCAGCCTAAAAATAGCAGCTAACAACTGAACCACAATTAACGCATCCATTAGATGTGCCAGTTGTGGTGCTTTACCCTGCTCATCCTGATTGCCCTAGTGCGGTGGCAATATATGGGGTTGATGTCAGCTGTGATTTGTCAAAAATAACAGTCGCCATAAAACTCTATGTTGGTAAAGGAGATGAGTTTATGAGACTCCTCATTAATAACCCTGTAAGTAAAAAGAAATAAAAATATAAGCACACAAAAAGTTTTAAGGTTCCTGGAGTTGCCAGTTGATTGTACATGTTGTCAGTTGATGGTTTATCTGGAGGCTGTGAATATTTACTAAAGTTACACAGTCTCCAGATGTTCCAGCAGCTGGGAACTCCAGGAACATTAAAGTCTCTGTTAAAGACTCCTTTAAGGGAGCTATTAAGGGAGCCTTTAAGGTTTCTGATTTTCCTAGCTGCTGGGATATCTGGAGGCTGTGAGCTCTTATCAGAGTTCATGGCCTCCAGGTATCCCAACAGCTGGGAGGTCCAGGAACCTTAAAGTCTAAATTAAAGGCTCCTTTATGGTTTCCAGACTTCGGTCACCGGACTCTCAGACTGTGCTGCTGCCAGGTAAAGCACCGGAATTGTGGCACCTAATGGATGTGACAATTCAGAGAGGCTGTGGGCTACTATTTTAAGGCTGGGATGGACGCAAAAACTATGGGCATCCCTAGCCTGAGAATACCAGCCCATAGCCATCTGCTTTTTCTTGGCTGACTATCAAAATTTGGGGGGACCGTACTCTAGTTTTTTTTAAATTATTTATTTAAATAGTAAAAAAAAGCCGCATGGGGCCCTTTGTATTTTGATACACTGCCAAGATAGCACATACAGCTCAGGGCTGCAACCTGTAGCTATCTTATTTATCTGTGCTAGGAATCAAAACATGAAGGACCCTTAATAATCTTTCCCAGTTTTCCAATCTGGCAGTGCAGCAATCCGGCAGTGCTTTTGATATTCACTGATAGCAGCTGGTTCAACCTTCACGGGCAGCGGGAAGCCTTGATTGTGAACTCTGGTTACCTGACTCCTGGATTGCTCAACTACTGTACCGCTGTGTCCCGCAATACGGCTGTCATGTCACCGGAGGTCACACTTGGGGCTTCCCGCTGCCCTCAGTGAAAGTTGAACTCGCTGCTCTCAGTAAATGTGGAACCCGCTGCCAGGTTCAACTATCACTGAGGGTAGTGGGAAGCCTCGAGTGTGAACTCCTGTTTCCTGCCTGCTGGATTGCTAGACTGCTGTGTTGCCATATCCCACAATCCAACAATCCAGCAGTCAAGTCACTGCTAGGTTACACCGGGGGCTTCCTGCTGCCCTCAGTAAAAGTTGAACTCGCTCCTCTTAGTGAAAATGGAACCTGCTGGCGTGAGGCCATGTCCCGCGATTGGACAGTCCAGCAATCCTTCTGCAAGTTCCATCCTCACTGATAAACAGCCAAGATAATGCACACAGCTGGGGGCTGCAGCTTGAAGCTGTCTGCTTTATCTGCACTGGGTATCAATATACGGGGGTCCCAAAGCATTTATTCCAATTAGTTTTTTATTTTTGCACTCTGCTTCCTGACCCAGACATCTAGTGTGAGTGCAACCAATCACAGATGCTGGCATAGAAGGCAAGCATGGGAAGCAGAACTGCAACCAATCACAGACACTGTGGTGGGCAGGGAAGCAGTGCATATTCATGAACTTTAATGAACAGACTATGAAGCAGTATGACAGATTCATGGGAATTTTTAAGTATAATTCACCTGCTTTAATCCCCATACTACTCTGAAAACATTATTCAGAGAGAACAAATGTGAGACAGAAATGCATTGAGGCATCTTCCCCATGCTATTTCCATTCAATATCAACACTTTTACATCCATTGCAGCATTTTTACAGCCCTCCCAGACCTCCCAGACCTACTTCCAAGGCCCTCCAGAAAATGATTCAAGTTTCCCATTGACATGCATTGGGTTCTTAATTTGGTATGAATAATAGAAATTATTTGGCACAAATATTTTGAACCTGAATATTTTGGTATTCACTATTCACCATCTGTAATAGCCAGGGATGAAGAACCAAAAAACCATTAGCAATGCTGAGTAGTAACTAGAGTTGAGCGCGGTTCGTGGTTCGTGGTTCTCCAGTTCTAGGCTCGAGTGATTTTGGGGCATGTTCTAGATCGAACTAGAACTCGAGCTTTTTTGCAAAAGCTCGATAGTTCTAGAAACGTTCGAGAACGGTTCTAGCAGCAAAAAAACAGCTAAATCCTAGCTTGGTTTCTGCTATAATAGTGTAAGTCACTCTGTGAATCACACTATTATGACATTTCAGTGTATACTGTGCGGGAACAGCGCCTTCAGATCACTGCTGTTTGTATAATGGCGATCGCCATTTTTTTTTTTTTTCTTGTCTTCCTTCCCTAAGCGCGCGCGTCTTGTGGGGCGGGCCAGCATGTCAGCCAATCCCAGACACACACACAGCTAAGGGGACTTTTAGCCAGAGAAGCAACGGCATGTGTGATAGGATGTCCATGTCACATGTCCCTGCATTATAAAAACGGACATTTTCCTCCAGGACGCCATTATCTCTTCTGCGTCTTTGGTGTCAGACATCACTGTCGCAGCTCCGTCCTCCTGAGTCCTATCGCCGATACAGCTGTATGCGCTCCATACACAGCGCTGGACAGCATAGGGATAGCACTTTCTAGCAGTCCTTTTAAGGGCTCAAACCGGCAGGGTCAGAGTTAAGGTGACAGGTCCTGAAAACAGCGCCAGCGTCTGTGTAGCCAAGGTCAGGGATTTCCTCCCTGCATTTCCCTATTAGGAGGGATAGAAAGGCAGGCTTCCATTCCTCTACCCAGAGCCCCAAAATCCTGGCACTGTACCCTCGTGTCCTCTGCATACTCCAACTCATTATAACTAAGCCATTATACTAGCAAACACTCAGTGTACCTAGTGGCATCCTATCTGTGGCTATTGGACTTTGCTATAGTCCCACTAGTGCAAAGACATTTGCAGAGCGCATCTGCCTGCATTGCACACTCCAACTCATAACTAAGCCATTATACAAGCAAACACTCAGTGTACCTAGTGGCATCCTATACGTGGCTATTGGACTTTGCTATAGTCCCACTAGTGCAAAGACATTTGCAGAGCGCGTCTGCCTGCATTGCACACTCCAACTCATTATAACTAAGCCATTATACTAGCAAACACTCAGTGTACCTAGTGGCATCCTATCTGTGGCTATTGGACTTTGCTATAGTCCCACTAGTGCAAAGACATTTGCAGAGCGCGTCTGCCTGCATTGCACACTCCAACTCATTATAACTAAGCCATTATACTAGCAAACACTCAGTGTACCTAGTGGCATCCTATCTGTGGCTATTGGACTTTGCTATAGTCCCACTAGTGCAAAGACATTTGCAGAGCGCATCTGCCTGCATTGCACACTCCAACTCATAATTAAGCCATTATACTAGCAAACACTCAGTGTACCTAGTGGCATCCTATCTGTGGCTATTGGACTTTGCTATAGTCCCACTAGTGCAAAGACATTTGCAGAGCGCATCTGCCTGCATTGCACACTCCAACTCATTATAACTAAGCCATTATACTAGCAAACACTCAGTGTACCTAGTGGCATCCTATACGTGGCTATTGGACTTTGCTATAGTCCCACTAGTGCAAAGACATTTGCAGAGCGCATCTGCCTGCATTGCACACTCCAACTCATAACTAAGCCATTATACTAGCAAACACTCAGTGTACCTAGTGGCATCCTATCTGTGGCTATTGGACTTTGCTATAGTCCCACTAGTGCAAAGAAATTTGCAGAGCGCGTCTGCCTGCGTTGCACACTCCAACTCATAACTAAGCCATTATACTAGCAAACACTCAGTGTACCTAGTGGCATCCCATCTGTGGCTATTGGACTTTGCTATAGTCTCACTAGTGCAAAGACATTTGCAGAGCGCATCTGCCTGCATTGCACACTCCAACTCATTATAACTAAGCCATTAGACTAGCAAACACTCAGTGTACCTAGTGGCATCCTATCTGTGGCTATTGGACTTTGCTATAGTCCCACTAGTGCAAAGACATTTGCAGAGCGCGTCTGCCTGCGTTGCACACTCCAACTCATAACTAAGCCATTATACTAGCAAACACTCAGTGTACCTAGTGGCATCCTATCTGTGGCTATTGGACTTTGCTATAGTCCCACTAGTGCAAAGACATTTGCAGAGCGCGTCTGCCTGCGTTGCACACTCCAACTCATAACTAAGCCATTATACTAGCAAACACTCAGTGTACCTAGTGGCATCCTATCTGTGGCTATTGGACTTTGCTATAGTCTCACTAGTGCAAAGACATTTGCAGAGCGCATCTGCCTGCATTGCACACTCCAACTCATAACTAAGCCATTATACTAGCAAACACTCAGTGTACCTAGTGGCATCCTATCTGTGGCTATTGGACTTTGCTATAGTCTCACTAGTGCAAAGACATTTGCAGAGCGCATCTGCCTGCATTGCACACTCCAACTCATAAATAAGCCATTATACTAGCAAACACTCAGTGTACCTAGTGGCATCCTATACGTGGCTATTGGACTTTGCTATAGTCCCACTAGTGCAAAGACATTTGCAGAGCGCGTCTGCCTGCATTGCACACTCCAACTCATGATAACTAAGCCATTATACTAGCAAACACTCAGTGTACCTAGTGGCATCCTATACGTGGCTATTGGACTTTGCTATAGTCCCACTAGTGCAAAGACATTTGCAGAGCGCGTCTGCCTGCATTGCACACTCCAACTCATGATAACTAAGCCATTATACTAGCAAACACTCAGTGTACCTAGTGGCATCCTATCTGTGGCTATTGGACTTTGCTATAGTCCAACTAGTGCAAAGACATTTGCAGAGCGCATCTGCCTGCATTGCACACTCCAACTCATTATAACTAAGCCAATATACTAGCAAACACTCAGTGTACCTAGTGGCATCCTATCTGTGGCTATTGGACTTTGCTATAGTCCCACTAGTGCAAAGACATTTGCAGAGCGCGTCTGCCTGCATTGCACACTCCAACTCATTATAACTAAGCCATTATACTAGCAAACACTCAGTGTACCTAGTGGCATCCTATACGTGGCTATTGGACTTTGCTATAGTCCCACTAGTGCAAAGACATTTTCAGAGCGCATCTGCCTGCATTGCACACTCCAACTCATAACTAAGCCATTATACTAGCAAACACTCAGTGTACCTAGTGGCATCCTATACGTGGCTATTGGACTTTGCTATAGTCCCACTAGTGCAAAGACATTTGCAGAGCGCGTCTGCCTGCATTGCACACTCAAACTCATGATAACTAAGCCATTATACTAGCAAACACTCAGTGTACCTAGTGGCATCCTATCTGTGGCTATTGGACTTTGCTATAGTCCCACTAGTGCAAAGACATTTGCAGAGCGCGTCTGCCTGCATTGCACACTCCAACTCATAACTAAGCCATTATACTAGCAAACACTCAGTGTACCTAGTGGCATCCTATCTGTGGCTATTGGACTTTGCTATAGTCCCACTAGTGCAAAGACATTTGCAGAGCGCGTCTGCCTGCATTGCACACTCCAACTCATGATAACTAAGCCATTATACTAGCAAACACTCAGTGTACCTAGTGGCATCCTATCTGTGGCTATTGGACTTTGCTATAGTCCCACTAGTGCAAAGACATTTGCAGAGCGCATCTGCCTGCATTGCACACTCCAACTCATAACTAAGCCATTATACTAGCAAACACTCAGTGTACCTAGTGGCATCCTATACGTGGCTATTGGACTTTGCTATAGTCCCACTAGTGCAAAGACATTTGCAGAGCGCGTCTGCCTGCATTGCACACTCCAACTCATATAACTAAGCCATTATACTAGCAAACACTCAGTGTACCTAGTGGTATCCTATCTGTGGCTATTGGACTTTGCTATAGTCCCACTAGTGCAAAGACATTTGCAGAGCGCGTCTGCCTGCATTGCACACTCCAACTCATTATAACTAAGCCATTATACTAGCAAACACTCAGTGTACCTAGTGGCATCCTATCTGTGGCTATTGGACTTTGCTATAGTCCCACTAGTGCAAAGACATTTGCAGAGCGCATCTGCCTGCATTGCACACTCCAACTCATTATAACTAAGCCATTATACTAGCAAACACTCAGTGTACCTAGTGGCATCCTATACGTGGCTATTGGACTTTGCTATAGTCCCACTAGTGCAAAGACATTTGCAGAGCGCATCTGCCTGCATTGCACACTCCAACTCATAACTAAGCCATTATACTAGCAAACACTCAGTGTACCTAGTGGCATCCTATCTGTGGCTATTGGACTTTGCTATAGTCCCACTAGTGCAAAGAAATTTGCAGAGCACATCTGCCTGCATTGCACACTCCAACTCATTATAACTAAGCCATTATACTAGCAAACACTCAGTGTACCTAGTGGCATCCTATACGTGGCTATTGGACTTTGCTATAGTCACACTAGTGCAAAGACATTTGCAGAGCGCGTCTGCCTGCATTGCACACTCCAACTCATTATAACTAAGCCATTAGACTAGCAAACACTCAGTGTACCTAGTGGCATCCTATCTGTGGCTATTGGACTTTGCTATAGTCCCACTAGTGCAAAGACATTTGCAGAGCGCGTCTGCCTGCATTGCACACTCCAACTCATTATAACTAAGCCATTATACTAGCAAACACTCAGTGTACCTAGTGGCATCCTATCTGTGGCTATTGGACTTTGCTATAGTCTCACTAGTGCAAAGACATTTGCAGAGCGCATCTGCCTGCATTGCACACTCCAACTCATAAATAAGCCATTATACTAGCAAACACTCAGTGTACCTAGTGGCATCCTATACGTGGCTATTGGACTTTGCTATAGTCCCACTAGTGCAAAGACATTTGCAGAGCGCGTCTGCCTGCATTGCACACTACAACTCATTATAACTAAGCCATTATACTAGCAAACACTCAGTGTACCTAGTGGCATCCTATCTGTGGCTATAGGACTTTGCTATAGTCCCACTAGTGCAAAGACATTTGCAGAGCGCGTCTGCCTGCATTGCACACTCCAACTCATGATAACTAAGCCATTATACTAGCAAACACTCAGTGTACCTAGTGGCATCCTATCTGTGGCTATTGGACTTTGCTATAGTCCCACTAGTGCAAAGACATTTGCAGAGCGCATCTGCCTGCATTGCACACTCCAACTCATTATAACTAAGCCAATATACTAGCAAACACTCAGTGTACCTAGTGGCATCCTATCTGTGGCTATTGGACTTTGCTATAGTCCCACTAGTGCAAAGACATTTGCAGAGCGCGTCTGCCTGCATTGCACACTCCAACTCATTATAACTAAGCCATTATACTAGCAAACACTCAGTGTACCTAGTGGCATCCTATACGTGGCTATTGGACTTTGCTATAGTCCCACTAGTGCAAAGACATTTTCAGAGCGCATCTGCCTGCATTGCACACTCCAACTCATAACTAAGCCATTATACTAGCAAACACTCAGTGTACCTAGTGGCATCCTATACGTGGCTATTGGACTTTGCTATAGTCCCACTAGTGCAAAGACATTTGCAGAGCGCGTCTGCCTGCATTGCACACTCAAACTCATGATAACTAAGCCATTATACTAGCAAACACTCAGTGTACCTAGTGGCATCCTATCTGTGGCTATTGGACTTTGCTATAGTCCCACTAGTGCAAAGACATTTGCAGAGCGCGTCTGCCTGCATTGCACACTCCAACTCATGATAACTAAGCCATTATACTAGCAAACACTCAGTGTACCTAGTGGCATCCTATACGTGGCTATTGGACTTTGCTATAGTCCCACTAGTGCAAAGACATTTGCAGAGCGCGTCTGCCTGCATTTCACACTCCAACTCATGATAACTAAGCCATTATACTAGCAAACACTCAGTGTACCTAGTGGCATCCTATCTGTGGCTATTGGACTTTGCTATAGTCCCACTAGTGCAAAGACATTTGCAGAGCGCGTCTGCCTGCATTGCACACTCCAACTCATAACTAAGCCATTATACTAGCAAACACTCAGTGTACCTAGTGGCATCCTATCTGTGGCTATTGGACTTTGCTATAGTCCCACTAGTGCAAAGACATTTGCAGAGCGCGTCTGCCTGCATTGCACACTCCAACTCATGATAACTAAGCCATTATACTAGCAAACACTCAGTGTACCTAGTGGCATCCTATCTGTGGCTATTGGACTTTGCTATAGTCCCACTAGTGCAAAGACATTTGCAGAGCGCGTCTGCCTGCATTGCACACTCCAACTCATGATAACTAAGCCATTATACTAGCAAACACTCAGTGTACCTAGTGGCATCCTATCTGTGGCTATTGGACTTTGCTATAGTCCCACTAGTGCAAAGACATTTGCAGAGCGCGTCTGCCTGCATTGCACACTCCAACTCATTATAACTAAGCCATTATACTAGCAAACACTCAGTGTACCTAGTGGCATCCTATCTGTGGCTATTGGACTTTGCTATAGTCCCACTAGTGCAAAGACATTTGCAGAGCGCGTCTGCCTGCATTGCACACTCCAACTCATTATAACTAAGCCATTATACTAGCAAACACTCAGTGTACCTAGTGGCATCCTATCTGTGGCTATTGGACTTTGCTATAGTCCCACTAGTGCAAAGACATTTGCAGAGCGCGTCTGCCTGCATTGCACACTCCAACTCATTATAACTAAGCCATTATACTAGCAAACACTCAGTGTACCTAGTGGCATCCTATACGTGGCTATTGGACTTTGCTATAGTCACACTAGTGCAAAGACATTTGCAGAGCGCGTCTGCCTGCATTGCACACTCCAACTCATAACTAAGCCATTATACTAGCAAACACTCAGTGTACCTAGTGGCATCCTATCTGTGGCTATTGGACTTTGCTATAGTCCCACTAGTGCAAAGACATTTGCAGAGCGCGTCTGCCTGCATTGCACACTCCAACTCATGATAACTAAGCCATTATACTAGCAAACACTCAGTGTACCTAGTGGCATCCTATCTGTGGCTATTGGACTTTGCCATAGTCCCACTAGTGCAAAGACATTTGCAGAGCGCGTCTGCCTGCATTGCACACTCCAACTCATTATAACTAAGCCATTATACTAGCAATTTTTGCTGCCAGTTTAAGGGCCGTAGTTGCATTGTCAGGGATATTTATTCTTTATTATTCTGCTGTTAATAAAGCTAGACCACCACTGCAATCTACACCACCTCTCAATTTTTACTACCACATTTTCAGTCCACAATCTTGTCGCAATCAACATGACTGGCAAAATGACAGATGCTGGTGGAAAGGGGAAGAGGCGTGGTGGAAAAGGCAAAAAAGGTTTTGTCCGTGGGGAAGGTGGCAAAGCTCCATTATCATCTGCTGAAGATAGACCATCTACCAGCAAAAGTAAGATGTCTACTACTTACCGTGGACAATCCGATGTGCTCCCTTTTTTACGGACACGAACAACAGGAACAAAGGTAGATGATGGGCAAAAAAGGAAAATGCTTGAATGGATCTCAAGTGGTCCAACAAGTGCCCTCTCAGCCACTTCAAGTACCGCATCCAAAAAACACCAGTCCTCTGAGTTGTCATCCCAATCAAACTTGCTTTCTCCCAGCTCTGAAGTCTCCATCAGCCCTGCACAGTATGGTGGAACTGAGATGGCTGAGTCTGCAGAGCTGTTCAGTCACACTATAGCCTGGGAATCAGAGGTCTGCTCCCAAGCTACAGTGAGTACAGAACAGGAAATGGTCTGCAGTGATGCCCAGAACCTTTGTGACTCTGATTCAGGCCGTGAGGACCAAGTTTCTGAGCATAATGTTGACCCTTTGTCACAAACTGTAACACCTGTGGTTATAGACAATGAGGAACATACTGATGAAGATGAGACGCAGATACCCGATTGGGATGACAACTTAAATATTCGGTCAGGGCAAGAAGAGGCTCGGTCTGAGGGGGAGGGGAGTGCAAACACAACAATTGATGATGAAGTTCTAGATCCCACCTACTGTCAACCCACAGTCAGACACTCGAGGAGGTCAACAGAGGCGGTGGAGGAGGATGCAACCGACGACGAAGTTACCTTGCGCCTTCCTGGACAGAGTCGGAGCACTGGTAGCACGTCTACAACTGCATCCTCAGCCACCACTCTGCCTATGAGCATTATTCGGGGTGGATCAACAGGTCGCATGGCCTCTAAGCCTTGCCTAGCCTGGTCCTTTTTTGACATAGAAAAAGATCGCCCAAATTATGTGATCTGTAAACTTTGTCATGATTCTCTTAGTAGAGGTCAAAACCTCAGCAGTTTGACAACTTCTTCCATGAATCGTCACATGAATAAATATCATAGGTACCGGTGGGAAGCTCACCGTGCTGCAATGCGGCCTAGCGGAGCGAACCATCCACCGCCTGCCCCTTCCAGTGCATCCGCGCGCTCTTCATCTTCTAGGACTGTGGGGACAGCTGTCACACCTGTTTTTCTACGCACAACTTCCACCACTGTAACCGCAACAGGCAGTTTGCTTGGTAGGTCGTCAGTTGGTTTGGAAGGGGAAACAAGTGAGTGTGTACAGCTCTCTCAGACATCGATAGCACCAACGTTGGATGAAGGCAACATCATGTCTCCGCCTGCACTTTCCTCACAAACCTGCATTTTTCCAGGGACACCCTACTCAACACCGTCTACACACAGCAGCCAGATCTCTGTCCCTCAGATGTGGACAAATAAAAGGCCACTTCCTGCGACCCATGACAAAGCTAAGAGGTTGACTCTATCCCTCTGTAAGCTGTTGGCTACCGAAATGCTGCCTTTCCGCCTAGTGGACACACAGGATTTTAGAGACCTTATGTCTGTCGCTGTGCCCCAGTACCAGATGCCTAGTCGCCACTACTTCTCTAAGAAAGGTGTGCCCGCGCTACACCAGCATGTCGCACACAACATCACCGCTTCCTTGAGAAACTCTGTGTGTGAACGGGTGCATTTCACCACCGATACTTGGACCAGTAAGCATGGACAGGGACGTTACATGTCGCTGACTGGGCACTGGGTAACTATGGTGATAGATGGTGAAGGGTCTGCTGCACAAGTCTTGCCGTCCCCACGACTTGTGTGTCAATCCTCTGTCTGTCCAAGTTCCGCCACTGCTTCTGCATCCTCCACCTCATCTGGGTCCTCCACCTCCGCCCCAAGCCTGCCTGGTCAGGCCACCAGCGTTCTCACTGCGCAGAAGGAATCACGCACCCCTCATTACTATGCTGGTAGCAGAGCGCAACGGCATCAGGCGGTCTTTAGCTTGACATGTCTTGGGAATAAGAGTCACACAGCTGAGGAGTTGTGGTCAGCTCTGCGGTCCGAGTTTAATAAATGGTTGTCTCCACTCAACCTGCAGCCTGGTAAGGCCGTGTGCGACAATGCTGCAAACCTGGGTGCGGCCCTTCGCCTGGGCAAGGTGACACACGTACCTTGTATGGCTCACGTGTTGAACCTTGTCGTCCAGCAATTTTTAACACACTATCCCGGCCTAGATGGCCTTCTGAACAGGGCACGAAAACTGTCTGCTCACTTCCGCCGATCAAGCGCCGCAGCAGAGCGACTTGCATCGCTCCAGAAGTCTTTCGGCCTGCCGGTTCATTGCCTGAAATGCGATGTGGCGACACGCTGGAATTCAACTCTCCACATGTTACAGCGACTGTGGCAGCACCGCAGAGCCCTGGTGCAATACGTCATGACGTATAGCCTGGGCCAACGAGATACAGAGGTGGGGCAGATCACCCTGATGGAGTGGTCTCAGATCAAGGACCTATGCACCCTTCTGCACAGTTTTGACATGGAGACGAATATGTTTAGCTCTGACAATGCCATTATCAGCATGACGATTCCAGTCATTTACATGCTGGAGCACACGCTAAACACTATACGGAGTCAGGGGGTGGGACAACATGAAGGGGAGGAACTACAGGAGGATTCATATGCGCAAGGGACAACAATATCACCAAGGTCCAGACGTTCATCATCACCAACGCAGCAGGCATGGGACCATGGGGGACAGGGATCGACAAGGGCGCATAGTAGCAGGCGAAATCTTGAGCAAGGTGCAGGAGAACATGAAGAAATGGAGGACGAACTGTCCATGGACATGGAAGACTCAGCGGATGAGGGAGACCTTGGTCAAATTTCAGTTGAAAGAGGTTGGGGGGAGATGTCAGAGGAAGAAAGAACGGGTAGCACCTCTATGCCACAAACACAGCGTGGACTTGGTCCGCATGGCTGCGCAAGACACATGAGTGCCTTTTTGTTGCACTACCTCCAACATGACAGTCGTATTGTCAAAATTAGAAGTGATGATGACTACTGGATTGCCACACTATTAGATCCCCGGTACAAGTCCAAATTTTGTGACATAATTCCAGCCATAGAAAGGGACGCACGTATGCAGGAGTATCAGCAGAAGCTGTTACTCGATCTTAGCTCGGCTTTTCCACCAAACAACCGTGCAGGTGCAGGGAGGGAATCTCCCAGTTGTAACTTGACAAACATGGGACGGTCTCGTCATCTTCAACAGTCTACCCGTACCAGTAGGACCGTATCTGGTGCTGGTAACAGCAATTTTATGGAATCTTTTCATAATTTTTTTAGACCCTCCTTTGCAAGGCCACCAGAGACAACAAGTCTGACACATAGTCAACGGCTGGAGAGGATGATACAGGAGTATCTCCAAATGAACATCGATGCCATGACTGTGCAACTGGAGCCTTGCTCCTTTTGGGCTTCAAACCTAGAAAAATGGCCAGAGCTCTCCAGTTACGCCTTGGAGATTTTGTCGTGTCCAGCTGCCAGCGTTGTCTCTGAACGTGTCTTCAGTGCTGCTGGGTGTGTGCTGACAGATAAGCGCACGCGTCTGTCCAGTGACAATGTGGACAGACTGACGTTCATCAAAATGAACAAGTCATGGATCCAGAAGGAATTTACAACCCCTGTGTCATCCTGGGGAGAGTAAATGCTTGTGGATTTGGAATGTGCTTGATGCAAATGTAGCTGTGAAGTGTACAACTGGGGCACAACTGCTGCCACTGAAGGGGTGGGTGTGTGTGGGGCCCAATTTTTGGAAAAAAGGGAGACTCCGCTTGGAGTAACCCTTGCTTACATTGTTTTTAAAAGAAGCCAAGATGAACAAGTTATGGGTCAGCAAAGACTTTATCTACCTACCCCGGTGTCACGCTGGGGACGGTTAATTATGGCGTATTTTTGAATGTGCTTGATGCAAATCAAAACATCCTGTTTGCAACTAGGGCCCAAGTGCTGCCACTGATGGGGTGGGTGTCTGTGTGGCCCAATTTTTGGAAAAAAGGGAGACTCCGCTTGGAGTAACCCTTGCTTGCTGTGTTTTTAAAAGAAGCCAAGATGAACAGAGCTGGGATCAGGAAAGACTTTGCTACCTACCACGGTGTCATCCTGGGGACGGATAAGAATGGCGTATTTTTGAATGTGCTTGATGCAAATGTAGCTGTGAAGTGTACAACTGGGGCACAACTGCTGCCACTGAAGGGGTGGGTGTGTGTGGGGCCCAATTTTTGGAAAAAAGGGAGACTCCGCTTGGAGTAACCCTTGCTTACATTCTTTTTAAAAGAAGCCAAGATGAACAAGTCATGGGTCAGCAAAGACTTTATCTACCTACCCCGGTGTCACGCTGGGGACGGTTAATTATGGCGTATTTTTGAATGTGCTTGATGCAAATCAAAACATCCTGTTTGCAACTAGGGCCCAAGTGCTGCCACTGATGGGGTGGGTGTCTGTGTGGCCCAATTTTTGGAAAAAAGGGAGACTCCGCTTGGAGTAACCCTTGCTTGCTGTGTTTTTAAAAGAAGCCAAGATGAACAGAGCTGGGATCAGGAAAGACTTTGCTACCTACCCCGGTGTCATCCTGGGGACGGATAAGAATGGCGTATTTTTGAATGTGCTTGATGCAAATGTAGCTGTGAAGTGTACAACTGGGGCACAACTGCTGCCACTGAAGGGGTGGGTGTGTGTGGGGCCCAATTTTTGGAAAAAAGGGAGACTCCGCTTGGAGTAACCCTTGCTTACATTCTTTTTAAAAGAAGCCAAGATGAACAAGTCATGGGTCAGCAAAGACTTCATCTACCTACCCCGGTGTCACGCTGGGGACGGTTAATTATGGCGTATTTTTGAATGTGCTTGATGCAAATCAAAACATCCTGTTTGCAACTAGGGCCCAAGTGCTGCCACTGATGGGGTGGGTGTCTGTGTGGCCCAATTTTTGGAAAAAAGGGAGACTCCGCTTGGAGTAACCCTTGCTTGCTGTGTTTTTAAAAGAAGCCAAGATGAACAGAGCTGGGATCAGGAAAGACTTTGCTACCTACCCCGGTGTCATCCTGGGGACGGATAAGAATGGCGTATTTTTGAATGTGCTTGATGCAAATGTAGCTGTGAAGTGTACAACTGGGGCACAACTGCTGCCACTGAAGGGGTGGGTGTGTGTGGGGCCCAATTTTTGGAAAAAAGGGAGACTCCGCTTGGAGTAACCCTTGCTTACATTGTTTTTAAAAGAAGCCAAGATGAACAAGTCATGGGTCAGCAAAGACTTTATCTACCTACCCCGGTGTCACGCTGGGGACGGTTAATTATGGCGTATTTTTGAATGTGCTTGATGCAAATCAAAACATCCTGTTTGCAACTAGGGCCCAAGTGCTGCCACTGATGGGGTGGGTGTCTGTGTGGCCCAATTTTTGGAAAAAAGGGAGACTCCGCTTGGAGTAACCCTTGCTTGCTGTGTTTTTAAAAGAAGCCAAGATGAACAGAGCTGGGATCAGGAAAGACTTTGCTACCTACCCCGGTGTCATCCTGGGGACGGATAAGAATGGCGTATTTTTGAATGTGCTTGATGCAAATGTAGCTGTGAAGTGTACAACTGGGGCACAACTGCTGCCACTGAAGGGGTGGGTGTGTGTGGGGCCCAATTTTTGGAAAAAAGGGAGACTCCGCTTGGAGTAACCCTTGCTTACATTGTTTTTAAAAGAAGCCAAGATGAACAAGTCATGGTTCAGCAAAGACTTTATCTACCTACCCCGGTGTCACACTGGGGATGGTTAATTATGGCGTATTTTTGAATGTGCTTGATGCAAATCAAAACATCCTGTTTGCAACTAGGGCCCAAGTGCTGCCACTGATGGGGTGGGTGTCTGTGTGGCCCAATTTTTGGAAAAAAGGGAGACTCCGCTTGGAGTAACCCTTGCTTGCTGTGTTTTTAAAAGAAGCCAAGATGAACAGAGCTGGGATCAGGAAAGACTTTGCTACCTACCCCGGTGTCATCCTGGGGACGGATAAGAATGGCGTATTTTTGAATGTGCTTGATGCAAATGTAGCTGTGAAGTGTACAACTGGGGCACAACTGCTGCCACTGAAGGGGTGGGTGTGTGTGGGGCCCAATTTTTGAAAAAAGGGAGACTCCGCTTGGAGTAACCCTTGCTTACATTGTTTTTAAAAGAAGCCAAGATGAACAAGTCATGGGTCAGCAAAGACTTTATCTACCTACCCCGGTGTCACGCTGGGGACGGTTAATTATGGCGTATTTTTGAATGTGCTTGATGCAAATCAAAACATCCTGTTGGCAACTAGGGCCCAAGTGCTGCCACTGATGGGGTGGGTGTCTGTGTGGCCCAATTTTTGGAAAAAAGGGAGACTCCGCTTGGAGTAACCCTTGCTTGCTTTGTTTTTAAAAGAAGCCAAGATGAACAGAGCTGGGATCAGGAAAGACTTTGCTACCTACCCCGGTGTCATCCTGGGGACGGATAAGAATGGCGTATTTTTGAATGTGCTTGATGCAAATGTAGCTGTGAAGTGTACAACTGGGGCACAACTGCTGCCACTGAAGGGGTGGGTGTGTGTGGGGCCCAATTTTTGGAAAAAAGGGAGACTCCGCTTGGAGTAACCCTTGCTTACATTGTTTTTAAAAGAAGCCAAGATGAACAAGTCATGGGTCAGCAAAGACTTTATCTACCTACCCCGGTGTCACGCTGGGGACGGTTAATTATGGCGTATTTTTGAATGTGCTTGATGCAAATCAAAACATCCTGTTTGCAACTAGGGCCCAAGTGCTGCCACTGATGGGGTGGGTGTCTGTGTGGCCCAATTTTTGGAAAAAAGGGAGACTCCGCTTGTAGTAACCCTTGCTTGCTGTGTTTTTAAAAGAAGCCAAGATGAACAGAGCTGGGATCAGGAAAGACTTTGCTACCTACCCCGGTGTCATCCTGGGGACGGATAAGAATGGCGTATTTTTGAATGTGCTTGATGCAAATGTAGCTGTGAAGTGTACAACTGGGGCACAACTGCTGCCACTGAAGGGGTGGGTGTGTGTGTGGCCCAATTTTTGGAAAAAAGGGAGACTCCGCTTGGAGTAACCCTTGCTTACATTGTTTTTAAAAGAAGCCAAGATGAACAAGTCATGGTTCAGCAAAGACTTTATCTACCTACCCCGGTGTCATGCTGGGGACGGTTAATTATGGCGTATTTTTGAATGTGCTTGATGCAAATCAAAACATCCTGTTTGCAACTAGGGCCCAAGTGCTGCCACTGATGGGGTGGGTGTCTGTGTGGCCCAATTTTTGGAAAAAAGGGAGACTCCGCTTGGAGTAACCCTTGCTTGCTGTGTTTTTAAAAGAAGCCAAGATGAACAGAGCTGGGATCAGGAAAGACTTTGCTACCTACCCCGGTGTCATCCTGGGGACGGATAAGAATGGCGTATTTTTGAATGTGCTTGATGCAAATGTAGCTGTGAAGTGTACAACTGGGGCACAACTGCTGCCACTGAAGGGGTGGGTGTGTGTGGGGCCCAATTTTTGGAAAAAAGGGAGACTCCGCTTGGAGTAACCCTTGCTTACATTGTTTTTAAAAGAAGCCAAGATGAACAAGTCATGGTTCAGCAAAGACTTTATCTACCTACCCCGGTGTCACGCTGGGGACGGTTAATTATGGCGTATTTTTGAATGTGCTTGATGCAAATCAAAACATCCTGTTTGCAACTAGGGCCCAAGTGCTGCCACTGATGGGGTGGGTGTCTGTGTGGCCCAATTTTTGGAAAAAAGGGAGACTCCGCTTGGAGTAACCCTTGCTTACATTGTTTTTAAAAGAAGCCAAGATGAACAAGTCATGGGTCAGCAAAGACTTTATCTACCTACCCCGGTGTCACGCTGGGGACGGTTAATTATGGCGTATTTTTGAATGTGCTTGATGCAAATCAAAACATCCTGTTTGCAACTAGGGCCCAAGTGCTGCCACTGATGGGGTGGGTGTCTGTGTGGCCCAATTTTTGGAAAAAAGGGAGACTCCGCTTGGAGTAACCCTTGCTTGCTGTGTTTTTAAAAGAAGCCAAGATGAACAGAGCTGGAATCATGAAAGACTTTGCTACCTACCCCGGTGTCATCCTGGGGACGGATAAGAATGGCGTATTTTTGAATGTGCTTGATGCAAATGTAGCTGTGAAGTGTACAACTGGGGCACAACTGCTGCCACTGAAGGGGTGGGTGTGTGTGGGGCCCAATTTTTGGAAAAAAGGGAGACTCCGCTTGGAGTAACCCTTGCTTACATTGTTTTTAAAAGAAGCCAAGATGAACAAGTCATGGGTCAGCAAAGACTTTATCTACCTACCCGGGTGTCACGCTGGGGACGGTTAATTATGGCGTATTTTTGAATGTGCTTGATGCAAATCAAAACATCCTGTTTGCAACTAGGGCCCAAGTGCTGCCACTGATGGGGTGGGTGTCTGTGTGGCCCAATTTTTGGAAAAAAGGGAGACTCCGCTTGGAGTAACCCTTGCTTACATTGTTTTTAAAAGAAGCCAAGATGAACAAGTCATGGGTCAGCAAAGACTTTATCTACCTACCCCGGTGTCACGCTGGGGACGGTTAATTATGGCGTATTTTTGAATGTGCTTGATGCAAATGTAGCTGTGAAGTGTACAACTGGGGCACAACTGCTGCCACTGAAGGGGTGGGTGTGTGTGGGGCACAATTTTTGGAAAAAAGGGAGACTCCGCTTGGAGTAACCCTTGCTTACAATGTTTTTAAAAGAAGCCAAGATGAACAAGTCATGGTTCAGCAAAGACTTTATCTACCTACCCCGGTGTCACGCTGGGGACGGTTAATTATGGCGTATTTTTGAATGTGCTTGATGCAAATCAAAACATCCTGTTTGCAACTAGGGCCCAAGTGCTGCCACTGATGGGGTGGGTGTCTGTGTGGCCCAATTTTTGGAAAAAAGGGAGACTCTGCTTGGAGTAACCCTTGCTTACATTGTTTTTAAAAGAAGCCAAGATGAACAAGTCATGGGTCAGCAAAGACTTTATCTACCTACCCCGGTGTCACGCTGGGGACGGTTAATTATGGCGTATTTTTGAATGTGCTTGATGCAAATCAAAACATCCTGTTTGCAACTAGGGCCCAAGTGCTGCCACTGATGGGGTGGGTGTCTGTGTGGCCCAATTTTTGGAAAAAAGGGAGACTCCGCTTGGAGTAACCCTTGCTTGCTGTGTTTTTAAAAGAAGCCAAGATGAACAGAGCTGGGATCAGGAAAGACTTTGCTACCTACCCCGGTGTCATCCTGGGGACGGATAAGAATGGCGTATTTTTGAATGTGCTTGATGCAAATGTAGCTGTGAAGTGTACAACTGGGGCACAACTGCTGCCACTGAAGGGGTGGGTGTGTGTGGGGCCCAATTTTTGGAAAAAAGGGAGACTCCGCTTGGAGTAACCCTTGCTTACATTGTTTTTAAAAGAAGCCAAGATGAACAAGTCATGGTTCAGCAAAGACTTTATCTACCTACCCCGGTGTCACGCTGGGGACGGTTAATTATGGCGTATTTTTGAATATGCTTGATGCAAATCAAAACATCCTGTTTGCAACTAGGGCCCAAGTGCTGCCACTGATGGGGTGGGTGTCTATGTGGCCCAATTTTTGGAAAAAAGGGAGACTCCGCTTGGAGTAACCCTTGCTTACATTGTTTTTAAAAGAAGCCAAGATGAACAAGTCATGGGTCAGCAAAGACTTTATCTACCTACCCCGGTGTCACGCTGGGGACGGTTAATTATGGCGTATTTTTGAATGTGCTTGACGCAAATCAAAACATCCTGTTTGCAACTAGGGCCCAAGTGCTGCCACTGATGGGGTGGGTGTCTGTGTGGCCCAATTTTTGGAAAAAAGGGAGACTCCGCTTGGAGTAACCCTTGCTTGCTGTGTTTTTAAAAGAAGCCAAGATGAACAGAGCTGGGATCAGGAAAGACTTTGCTACCTACCCCGGTGTCATCCTGGGGACGGATAAGAATGGCGTATTTTTGAATGTGCTTGATGCAAATGTAGCTGTGAAGTGTACAACTGGGGCACAACTGCTGCCACTGAAGGGGTGGGTGTGTGTGTGGCCCAATTTTTGGAAAAAAGGGAGACTCCGCTTGGAGTAACCCTTGCTTGCTGTGTTTTTAAAAGAAGCCAAGATGAACAGAGCTGGGATCAGGAAAGACTTTATCTACCTACCCCGGTGTCACGCTGGGGACGGTTAATTATGGCGTATTTTTGAATGTGCTTGATGCAAATGTAGCTGTGAAGTGTACAACTGGGGCACAACTGCTGCCACTGAAGGGGTGGGTGTGTGTGGGGCCCAATTTTTGGAAAAAAGGGAGACTCCGCTTGGAGTAACCCTTGCTTACATTGTTTTTAAAAGAAGCCAAGATGAACAAGTCATGGTTCAGCAAAGACTTTATCTACCTACCCCGGTGTCACGCTGGGGACGGTTAATTATGGCGTATTTTTGAATGTGCTTGATGCAAATCAAAACATCCTGTTTGCAACTAGGGCCCAAGTGCTGCCACTGATGGGGTGGGTGTCTGTGTGGCCCAATTTTTGGAAAAAAGGGAGACTCCGCTTGGAGTAACCCTTGCTTACATTGTTTTTAAAAGAAGCCAAGATGAACAAGTCATGGGTCAGCAAAGACTTTATCTACCTACCCCGGTGTCACGCTGGGGACGGTTAATTATGGCGTATTTTTGAATGTGCTTGATGCAAATCAAAACATCCTGTTTGCAACTAGGGCCCAAGTGCTGCCACTGATGGGGTGGGTGTCTGTGTGGCCCAATTTTTGGAAAAAAGGGAGACTCCGCTTGGAGTAACCCTTGCTTGCTGTGTTTTTAAAAGAAGCCAAGATGAACAGAGCTGGGATCAGGAAAGACTTTGCTACCTACCCCGGTGTCATCCTGGGGACGGATAAGAATGGCGTATTTTTGAATGTGCTTGATGCAAATGTAGCTGTGAAGTGTACAACTGGGGCACAACTGCTGCCACTGAAGGGGTGGGTGTGTGTGTGGCCCAATTTTTGGAAAAAAGGGAGACTCCGCTTGGAGTAACCCTTGCTTACATTGTTTTTAAAAGAAGCCAAGATGAACAAGTCATGGTTCAGCAAAGACTTTATCTACCTACCCCGGTGTCATGCTGGGGACGGTTAATTATGGCGTATTTTTGAATGTGCTTGATGCAAATCAAAACATCCTGTTTGCAACTAGGGCCCAAGTGCTGCCACTGATGGGGTGGGTGTCTGTGTGGCCCAATTTTTGGAAAAAAGGGAGACTCCGCTTGGAGTAACCCTTGCTTGCTGTGTTTTTAAAAGAAGCCAAGATGAACAGAGCTGGGATCAGGAAAGACTTTGCTACCTACCCCGGTGTCATCCTGGGGACGGATAAGAATGGCGTATTTTTGAATGTGCTTGATGCAAATGTAGCTGTGAAGTGTACAACTGGGGCACAACTGCTGCCACTGAAGGGGTGGGTGTGTGTGGGGCCCAATTTTTGGAAAAAAGGGAGACTCCGCTTGGAGTAACCCTTGCTTACATTGTTTTTAAAAGAAGCCAAGATGAACAAGTCATGGTTCAGCAAAGACTTTATCTACCTACCCCGGTGTCACGCTGGGGACGGTTAATTATGGCGTATTTTTGAATGTGCTTGATGCAAATCAAAACATCCTGTTTGCAACTAGGGCCCAAGTGCTGCCACTGATGGGGTGGGTGTCTGTGTGGCCCAATTTTTGGAAAAAAGGGAGACTCCGCTTGGAGTAACCCTTGCTTGCTGTGTTTTTAAAAGAAGCCAAGATGAACAGAGCTGGGATCAGGAAAGACTTTGCTACCTACCCCGGTGTCATCCTGGGGACGGATAAGAATGGCGTATTTTTGAATGTGCTTGATGCAAATGTAGCTGTGAAGTGTACAACTGGGGCACAACTGCTGCCACTGAAGGGGTGGGGGTGTGTGGGGCCCAATTTTTGGAAAAAAGGGAGACTCCGCTTGGAGTAACCCTTGCTTACATTGTTTTTAAAAGAAGCCAAGATGAACAAGTCATGGGTCAGCAAAGACTTTATCTACCTACCCCGGTGTCACGCTGGGGACGGTTAATTATGGCGTATTTTTGAATGTGCTTGATGCAAATCAAAACATCCTGTTTGCAACTAGGGCCCAAGTGCTGCCACTGATGGGGTGGGTGTCTGTGTGGCCCAATTTTTGGAAAAAAGGGAGACTCCGCTTGGAGTAACCCTTGCTTGCTGTGTTTTTAAAAGAAGCCAAGATGAACAGAGCTGGGATCAGGAAAGACTTTGCTACCTACCCCGGTGTCATCCTGGGGACGGATAAGAATGGCGTATTTTTGAATGTGCTTGATGCAAATGTAGCTGTGAAGTGTACAACTGGGGCACAACTGCTGCCACTGAAGGGGTGGGTGTGTGTGGGGCCCAATTTTTGGAAAAAAGGGAGACTCCGCTTGGAGTAACCCTTGCTTACATTGTTTTTAAAAGAAGCCAAGATGAACAAGTCATGGGTCAGCAAAGACTTTATCTACCTACCCCGGTGTCACGCTGGGGACGGTTAATTATGGCGTATTTTTGAATGTGCTTGATGCAAATCAAAACATCCTGTTTGCAACTAGGGCCCAAGTGCTGCCACTGATGGGGTGGGTGTCTGTGTGGCCCAATTTTTGGAAAAAAGGGAGACTCCGCTTGGAGTAACCCTTGCTTACATTGTTTTTAAAAGAAGCCAAGATGAACAAGTCATGGGTCAGCAAAGACTTTATCTACCTACCCCGGTGTCACGCTGGGGACGGTTAATTATGGCGTATTTTTGAATGTGCTTGATGCAAATGTAGCTGTGAAGTGTACAACTGGGGCACAACTGCTGCCACTGAAGGGGTGGGTGTGTGTGGGGCCCAATTTTTGGAAAAAAGGGAGACTCCGCTTGGAGTAACCCTTGCTTACAATGTTTTTAAAAGAAGCCAAGATGAACAAGTCATGGTTCAGCAAAGACTTTATCTACCTACCCCGGTGTCACGCTGGGGACGGTTAATTATGGCGTATTTTTGAATGTGCTTGATGCAAATCAAAACATCCTGTTTGCAACTAGGGCCCAAGTGCTGCCACTGATGGGGTGGGTGTCTGTGTGGCCCAATTTTTGGAAAAAAGGGAGACTCTGCTTGGAGTAACCCTTGCTTACATTGTTTTTAAAAGAAGCCAAGATGAACAAGTCATGGGTCAGCAAAGACTTTATCTACCTACCCCGGTGTCACGCTGGGGACGGTTAATTATGGCGTATTTTTGAATGTGCTTGATGCAAATCAAAACATCCTGTTTGCAACTAGGGCCCAAGTGCTGCCACTGATGGGGTGGGTGTCTGTGTGGCCCAATTTTTGGAAAAAAGGGAGACTCCGCTTGGAGTAACCCTTGCTTGCTGTGTTTTTAAAAGAAGCCAAGATGAACAGAGCTGGGATCAGGAAAGACTTTGCTACCTACCCCGGTGTCATCCTGGGGACGGATAAGAATGGCGTATTTTTGAATGTGCTTGATGCAAATGTAGCTGTGAAGTGTACAACTGGGGCACAACTGCTGCCACTGAAGGGGTGGGTGTGTGTGGGGCCCAATTTTTGGAAAAAAGGGAGACTCCGCTTGGAGTAACCCTTGCTTACATTGTTTTTAAAAGAAGCCAAGATGAACAAGTCATGGTTCAGCAAAGACTTTATCTACCTACCCCGGTGTCACGCTGGGGACGGTTAATTATGGCGTATTTTTGAATATGCTTGATGCAAATCAAAACATCCTGTTTGCAACTAGGGCCCAAGTGCTGCCACTGATGGGGTGGGTGTCTATGTGGCCCAATTTTTGGAAAAAAGGGAGACTCCGCTTGGAGTAACCCTTGCTTACATTGTTTTTAAAAGAAGCCAAGATGAACAAGTCATGGGTCAGCAAAGACTTTATCTACCTACCCCGGTGTCACGCTGGGGACGGTTAATTATGGCGTATTTTTGAATGTGCTTGACGCAAATCAAAACATCCTGTTTGCAACTAGGGCCCAAGTGCTGCCACTGATGGGGTGGGTGTCTGTGTGGCCCAATTTTTGGAAAAAAGGGAGACTCCGCTTGGAGTAACCCTTGCTTGCTGTGTTTTTAAAAGAAGCCAAGATGAACAGAGCTGGGATCAGGAAAGACTTTGCTACCTACCCCGGTGTCATCCTGGGGACGGATAAGAATG
This sequence comes from Anomaloglossus baeobatrachus, assembly GCF_048569485.1. Classification (NCBI taxonomy): domain Eukaryota; kingdom Metazoa; phylum Chordata; class Amphibia; order Anura; family Aromobatidae; genus Anomaloglossus; species Anomaloglossus baeobatrachus. The sequence continues at coordinate 270,700,328 of NC_134353.1, read as the reverse complement.
GCGTATTTTTGAATGTGCTTGATGCAAATGTAGCTGTGAAGTGTACAACTGGGGCACAACTGCTGCCACTGAAGGGGTGGGTGTGTGTGTGGCCCAATTTTTGGAAAAAAGGGAGACTCCGCTTGGAGTAACCCTTGCTTGCTGTGTTTTTAAAAGAAGCCAAGATGAACAGAGCTGGGATCAGGAAAGACTTTATCTACCTACCCCGGTGTCACGCTGGGGACGGTTAATTATGGCGTATTTTTGAATGTGCTTGATGCAAATGTAGCTGTGAAGTGTACAACTGGGGCACAACTGCTGCCACTGAAGGGGTGGGTGTGTGTGGGGCCCAATTTTTGGAAAAAAGGGAGACTCCGCTTGGAGTAACCCTTGCTTACATTGTTTTTAAAAGAAGCCAAGATGAACAAGTCATGGTTCAGCAAAGACTTTATCTACCTACCCCGGTGTCACGCTGGGGACGGTTAATTATGGCGTATTTTTGAATGTGCTTGATGCAAATCAAAACATCCTGTTTGCAACTAGGGCCCAAGTGCTGCCACTGATGGGGTGGGTGTCTGTGTGGCCCAATTTTTGGAAAAAAGGGAGACTCCGCTTGGAGTAACCCTTGCTTACATTGTTTTTAAAAGAAGCCAAGATGAACAAGTCATGGGTCAGCAAAGACTTTATCTACCTACCCCGGTGTCACGCTGGGGACGGTTAATTATGGCGTATTTTTGAATGTGCTTGATGCAAATCAAAACATCCTGTTTGCAACTAGGGCCCAAGTGCTGCCACTGATGGGGTGGGTGTCTGTGTGGCCCAATTTTTGGAAAAAAGGGAGACTCCGCTTGGAGTAACCCTTGCTTGCTGTGTTTTTAAAAGAAGCCAAGATGAACAGAGCTGGGATCAGGAAAGACTTTGCTACCTACCCCGGTGTCATCCTGGGGACGGATAAGAATGGCGTATTTTTGAATGTGCTTGATGCAAATGTAGCTGTGAAGTGTACAACTGGGGCACAACTGCTGCCACTGAAGGGGTGGGTGTGTGTGGGGCCCAATTTTTGGAAAAAAGGGAGACTCCGCTTGGAGTAACCCTTGCTTACATTGTTTTTAAAAGAAGCCAAGATGAACAAGTCATGGGTCAGCAAAGACTTTATCTACCTACCCCGGTGTCACGCTGGGGACGGTTAATTATGGCGTATTTTTGAATGTGCTTGATGCAAATCAAAACATCCTGTTTGCAACTAGGGCCCAAGTGCTGCCACTGATGGGGTGGGTGTCTGTGTGGCCCAATTTTTGGAAAAAAGGGAGACTCCGCTTGGAGTAACCCTTGCTTGCTGTGTTTTTAAAAGAAGCCAAGATGAACAGAGCTGGGATCAGGAAAGACTTTGCTACCTACCCCGGTGTCATCCTGGGGACGGATAAGAATGGCGTATTTTTGAATGTGCTTGATGCAAATGTAGCTGTGAAGTGTACAACTGGGGCACAACTGCTGCCACTGAAGGGGTGGGTGTGTGTGGGGCCCAATTTTTGGAAAAAAGGGAGACTCCGCTTGGAGTAACCCTTGCTTACATTGTTTTTAAAAGAAGCCAAGATGAACAAGTCATGGGTCAGCAAAGACTTTATCTACCTACCCCGGTGTCACGCTGGGGACGGTTAATTATGGCGTATTTTTGAATGTGCTTGATGCAAATCAAAATATCCTGTTTGCAACTAGGGCCCAAGTGCTGCCACTGATGGGGTGTGTGTCTGTGTGGCCCAATTTTTGGAAAAAAGGGAGACTCCGCTTGGAGTAACCCTTGCTTGCTGTGTTTTTAAAAGAAGCCAAGATGAACAGAGCTGGGATCAGGAAAGACTTTGCTACCTACCCCGGTGTCATCCTGGGGACGGATAAGAATGGCGTATTTTTGAATGTGCTTGATGCAAATGTAGCTGTGAAGTGTACAACTGGGGCACAACTGCTGCCACTGAAGGGGTGGGTGTGTGTGGGGCCCAATTTTTGGAAAAAAGGGAGACTCCGCTTGGAGTAACCCTTGCTTACATTGTTTTTAAAAGAAGCCAAGATGAACAAGTCATGGGTCAGCAAAGACTTTATCTACCTACCCCGGTGTCACACTGGGGACGGTTAATTATGGCGTATTTTTGAATGTGCTTGATGCAAATCAAAACATCCTGTTTGCAACTAGGGCCCAAGTGCTGCCACTGATGGGGTGGGTGTCTGTGTAGCCCAATTTTTGGAAAAAAGGGAGACTCCGCTTGGAGTAACCCTTGCTTGCTGTGTTTTTAAAAGAAGCCAAGATGAACAGAGCTGGGATCAGGAAAGACTTTATCTACCTACCCCGGTGTCACGCTGGGGACGGTTAATTATGGCGTATTTTTGAATGTGCTTGATGCAAATGTAGCTGTGAAGTGTACAACTGGGGCACAACTGCTGCCACTGAAGGGGTGGGTGTGTGTGGGGCCCAATTTTTGGAAAAAAGGGAGACTCCGCTTGGAGTAACCCTTGCTTACATTGTTTTTAAAAGAAGCCAAGATGAACAAGTCATGGTTCAGCAAAGACTTTATCTACCTACCCCGGTGTCACGCTGGGGACGGTTAATTATGGCGTATTTTTGAATGTGCTTGATGCAAATCAAAACATCCTGTTTGCAACTAGGGCCCAAGTGCTGCCACTGATGGGGTGGGTGTCTGTGTGGCCCAATTTTTGGAAAAAAGGGAGACTCCGCTTGGAGTAACCCTTGCTTACATTGTTTTTAAAAGAAGCCAAGATGAACAAGTCATGGGTCAGCAAAGACTTTATCTACCTACCCCGGTGTCACGCTGGGGACGGTTAATTATGGCGTATTTTTGAATGTGCTTGATGCAAATCAAAACATCCTGTTTGCAACTAGGGCCCAAGTGCTGCCACTGATGGGGTGGGTGTCTGTGTGGCCCAATTTTTGGAAAAAAGGGAGACTCCGCTTGGAGTAACCCTTGCTTGCTGTGTTTTTAAAAGAAGCCAAGATGAACAGAGCTGGGATCAGGAAAGACTTTGCTACCTACCCCGGTGTCATCCTGGGGACGGATAAGAATGGTGTATTTTTGAATGTGCTTGATGCAAATGTAGCTGTGAAGTGTACAACTGGGGCACAACTGCTGCCACTGAAGGGGTGGGTGTGTGTGGGGCCCAAATTTTGGAAAAAAGGGAGACTCCGCTTGGAGTAACCCTTGCTTACATTGTTTTTAAAAGAAGCCAAGATGAACAAGTCATGGTTCAGCAAAGACTTTATCTACCTACCCCGGTGTCACGCTGGGGACGGTTAATTGTGGCGTATTTTTGAATGTGCTTGATGCAAATCAAAACATCCTGTTTGCAACTAGGGCCCAAGTGCTGCCACTGATGGGGTGGGTGTCTGTGTGGCCCAATTTTTGGAAAAAAGGGAGACTCCGCTTGGAGTAACCCTTGCTTGCTGTGTTTTTAAAAGAAGCCAAGATGAACAGAGCTGGGATCAGGAAATACTTTGCTACCTACCCCGGTGTCATCCTGGGGACGGATAAGAATGGCGTATTTTTGAATGTGCTTGATGCAAATGTAGCTGTGAAGTGTACAACTGGGGCACAACTGCTGCCACTGAAGGGGTGGGTGTGTGTGGGGCCCAATTTTTGGAAAAAAGGGAGACTCCGCTTGGAGTAACCCTTGCTTACATTCTTTTTAAAAGAAGCCAAGATGAACAAGTCATGGGTCAGCAAAGACTTTATCTACCTACCCCGGTGTCACGCTGGGGACGGTTAATTATGGCGTATTTTTGAATGTGCTTGATGCAAATCAAAACATCCTGTTTGCAACTAGGGCCCAAGTGCTGCCACTGATGGGGTGGGTGTCTGTGTGGCCCAATTTTTGGAAAAAAGGGAGACTCCGCTTGGAGTAACCCTTGCTTGCTGTGTTTTTAAAAGAAGCCAAGATGAACAGAGCTGGGATTAGGAAAGACTTTGCTACCTACCCCGCTGTCATCCTGGGGACGGATAAGAATGGCGTATTTTTGAATGTGCTTGATGCAAATGTAGCTGTGAAGTGTACAACTGGGGCACAACTGCTGCCACTGAAGGGGTGGGTGTGTGTGGGGCCCAATTTTTGGAAAAAAGGGAGACTCCGCTTGGAGTAACCCTTGCTTACATTGTTTTTAAAAGAAGCCAAGATGAACAAGTCATGGGTCAGCAAAGACTTTATCTACCTACCCCGGTGTCACGCTGGGGACGGTTAATTATGGCGTATTTTTGAATGTGCTTGATGCAAATCAAAACATCCTGTTTGCAACGAGGGCCCAAGTGCTGCCACTGATGGGGTGGGTGTCTGTGTGGCCCAATTTTTGGAAAAAAGGGAGACTCCGCTTGGAGTAACCCTTGCTTGCTGTGTTTTTAAAAGAAGCCAAGATGAACAGAGCTGGGATCAGGAAAGACTTTGCTACCTACCCCGGTGTCATCCTGGGGACGGATAAGAATGGCGTATTTTTGAATGTGCTTGATGCAAATGTAGCTGTGAAGTGTACAACTGGGGCACAACTGCTGCCACTGAAGGGGTGGGTGTGTGTGGGGCCCAATTTTTGGAAAAAAGGGAGACTCCGCTTGGAGTAACCCTTGCTTACATTGTTTTTAAAAGAAGCCAAGATGAACAAGTCATGGGTCAGCAAAGACTTTATCTACCTACCCCGGTGTCACGCTGGGGACGGTTAATTATGGCGTATTTTTGAATGTGCTTGATGCAAATCAAAACATCCTGTTTGCAACTAGGGCCCAAGTGCTGCCACTGATGGGGTGGGTGTCTGTGTGGCCCAATTTTTGGAAAAAAGGGAGACTCCGCTTGGAGTAACCCTTGCTTGCTGTGTTTTTAAAAGAAGCCAAGATGAACAGAGCTGGGATCAGGAAAGACTTTGCTACCTACCCCGGTGTCATCCTGGGGACGGATAAGAATGGCGTATTTTTGAATGTGCTTGATGCAAATGTAGCTGTGAAGTGTACAACTGGGGCACAACTGCTGCCACTGAAGGGGTGGGTGTGTGTGGGGCCCAATTTTTGGAAAAAAGGGAGACTCCGCTTGGAGTAACCCTTGCTTACATTGTTTTTAAAAGAAGCCAAGATGAACAAGTCATGGTTCAGCAAAGACTTTATCTACCTACCCCGGTGTCACACTGGGGATGGTTAATTATGGCGTATTTTTGAATGTGCTTGATGCAAATCAAAACATCCTGTTTGCAACTAGGGCCCAAGTGCTGCCACTGATGGGGTGGGTGTCTGTGTGGCCCAATTTTTGGAAAAAAGGGAGACTCCGCTTGGAGTAACCCTTGCTTGCTGTGTTTTTAAAAGAAGCCAAGATGAACAGAGCTGGGATCAGGAAAGACTTTGCTACCTACCCCGGTGTCATCCTGGGGACGGATAAGAATGGCGTATTTTTGAATGTGCTTGATGCAAATGTAGCTGTGAAGTGTACAACTGGGGCACAACTGCTGCCACTGAAGGGGTGGGTGTGTGTGGGGCCCAATTTTTGAAAAAAGGGAGACTCCGCTTGGAGTAACCCTTGCTTACATTGTTTTTAAAAGAAGCCAAGATGAACAAGTCATGGGTCAGCAAAGACTTTATCTACCTACCCCGGTGTCACGCTGGGGACGGTTAATTATGGCGTATTTTTGAATGTGCTTGATGCAAATCAAAACATCCTGTTGGCAACTAGGGCCCAAGTGCTGCCACTGATGGGGTGGGTGTCTGTGTGGCCCAATTTTTGGAAAAAAGGGAGACTCCGCTTGGAGTAACCCTTGCTTGCTTTGTTTTTAAAAGAAGCCAAGATGAACAGAGCTGGGATCAGGAAAGACTTTGCTACCTACCCCGGTGTCATCCTGGGGACGGATAAGAATGGCGTATTTTTGAATGTGCTTGATGCAAATGTAGCTGTGAAGTGTACAACTGGGGCACAACTGCTGCCACTGAAGGGGTGGGTGTGTGTGGGGCCCAATTTTTGGAAAAAAGGGAGACTCCGCTTGGAGTAACCCTTGCTTACATTGTTTTTAAAAGAAGCCAAGATGAACAAGTCATGGGTCAGCAAAGACTTTATCTACCTACCCCGGTGTCACGCTGGGGACGGTTAATTATGGCGTATTTTTGAATGTGCTTGATGCAAATCAAAACATCCTGTTTGCAACTAGGGCCCAAGTGCTGCCACTGATGGGGTGGGTGTCTGTGTGGCCCAATTTTTGGAAAAAAGGGAGACTCCGCTTGTAGTAACCCTTGCTTGCTGTGTTTTTAAAAGAAGCCAAGATGAACAGAGCTGGGATCAGGAAAGACTTTGCTACCTACCCCGGTGTCATCCTGGGGACGGATAAGAATGGCGTATTTTTGAATGTGCTTGATGCAAATGTAGCTGTGAAGTGTACAACTGGGGCACAACTGCTGCCACTGAAGGGGTGGGTGTGTGTGTGGCCCAATTTTTGGAAAAAAGGGAGACTCCGCTTGGAGTAACCCTTGCTTACATTGTTTTTAAAAGAAGCCAAGATGAACAAGTCATGGTTCAGCAAAGACTTTATCTACCTACCCCGGTGTCATGCTGGGGACGGTTAATTATGGCGTATTTTTGAATGTGCTTGATGCAAATCAAAACATCCTGTTTGCAACTAGGGCCCAAGTGCTGCCACTGATGGGGTGGGTGTCTGTGTGGCCCAATTTTTGGAAAAAAGGGAGACTCCGCTTGGAGTAACCCTTGCTTGCTGTGTTTTTAAAAGAAGCCAAGATGAACAGAGCTGGGATCAGGAAAGACTTTGCTACCTACCCCGGTGTCATCCTGGGGACGGATAAGAATGGCGTATTTTTGAATGTGCTTGATGCAAATGTAGCTGTGAAGTGTACAACTGGGGCACAACTGCTGCCACTGAAGGGGTGGGTGTGTGTGGGGCCCAATTTTTGGAAAAAAGGGAGACTCCGCTTGGAGTAACCCTTGCTTACATTGTTTTTAAAAGAAGCCAAGATGAACAAGTCATGGTTCAGCAAAGACTTTATCTACCTACCCCGGTGTCACGCTGGGGACGGTTAATTATGGCGTATTTTTGAATGTGCTTGATGCAAATCAAAACATCCTGTTTGCAACTAGGGCCCAAGTGCTGCCACTGATGGGGTGGGTGTCTGTGTGGCCCAATTTTTGGAAAAAAGGGAGACTCCGCTTGGAGTAACCCTTGCTTGCTGTGTTTTTAAAAGAAGCCAAGATGAACAGAGCTGGGATCAGGAAAGACTTTGCTACCTACCCCGGTGTCATCCTGGGGACGGATAAGAATGGCGTATTTTTGAATGTGCTTGATGCAAATGTAGCTGTGAAGTGTACAACTGGGGCACAACTGCTGCCACTGAAGGGGTGGGTGTGTGTGGGGCCCAATTTTTGGAAAAAAGGGAGACTCCGCTTGGAGTAACCCTTGCTTACATTGTTTTTAAAAGAAGCCAAGATGAACAAGTCATGGGTCAGCAAAGACTTTATCTACCTACCCCGGTGTCACGCTGGGGACGGTTAATTATGGCGTATTTTTGAATGTGCTTGATGCAAATCAAAACATCCTGTTTGCAACTAGGGCCCAAGTGCTGCCACTGATGGGGTGGGTGTCTGTGTGGCCCAATTTTTGGAAAAAAGGGAGACTCCGCTTGGAGTAACCCTTGCTTGCTGTGTTTTTAAAAGAAGCCAAGATGAACAGAGCTGGAATCAGGAAAGACTTTGCTACCTACCCCGGTGTCATCCTGGGGACGGATAAGAATGGCGTATTTTTGAATGTGCTTGATGCAAATGTAGCTGTGAAGTGTACAACTGGGGCACAACTGCTGCCACTGAAGGGGTGGGTGTGTGTGGGGCCCAATTTTTGGAAAAAAGGGAGACTCCGCTTGGAGTAACCCTTGCTTACATTGTTTTTAAAAGAAGCCAAGATGAACAAGTCATGGGTCAGCAAAGACTTTATCTACCTACCCCGGTGTCACGCTGGGGACGGTTAATTATGGCGTATTTTTGAATGTGCTTGATGCAAATCAAAACATCCTGTTTGCAACTAGGGCCCAAGTGCTGCCACTGATGGGGTGGGTGTCTGTGTGGCCCAATTTTTGGAAAAAAGGGAGACTCCGCTTGGAGTAACCCTTGCTTACATTGTTTTTAAAAGAAGCCAAGATGAACAAGTCATGGGTCAGCAAAGACTTTATCTACCTACCCCGGTGTCACGCTGGGGACGGTTAATTATGGCGTATTTTTGAATGTGCTTGATGCAAATGTAGCTGTGAAGTGTACAACTGGGGCACAACTGCTGCCACTGAAGGGGTGGGTGTGTGTGGGGCCCAATTTTTGGAAAAAAGGGAGACTCCGCTTGGAGTAACCCTTGCTTACAATGTTTTTAAAAGAAGCCAAGATGAACAAGTCATGGTTCAGCAAAGACTTTATCTACCTACCCCGGTGTCACGCTGGGGACGGTTAATTATGGCGTATTTTTGAATGTGCTTGATGCAAATCAAAACATCCTGTTTGCAACTAGGGCCCAAGTGCTGCCACTGATGGGGTGGGTGTCTGTGTGGCCCAATTTTTGGAAAAAAGGGAGACTCTGCTTGGAGTAACCCTTGCTTACATTGTTTTTAAAAGAAGCCAAGATGAACAAGTCATGGGTCAGCAAAGACTTTATCTACCTACCCCGGTGTCACGCTGGGGACGGTTAATTATGGCGTATTTTTGAATGTGCTTGATGCAAATCAAAACATCCTGTTTGCAACTAGGGCCCAAGTGCTGCCACTGATGGGGTGGGTGTCTGTGTGGCCCAATTTTTGGAAAAAAGGGAGACTCCGCTTGGAGTAACCCTTGCTTGCTGTGTTTTTAAAAGAAGCCAAGATGAACAGAGCTGGGATCAGGAAAGACTTTGCTACCTACCCCGGTGTCATCCTGGGGACGGATAAGAATGGCGTATTTTTGAATGTGCTTGATGCAAATGTAGCTGTGAAGTGTACAACTGGGGCACAACTGCTGCCACTGAAGGGGTGGGTGTGTGTGGGGCCCAATTTTTGGAAAAAAGGGAGACTCCGCTTGGAGTAACCCTTGCTTACATTGTTTTTAAAAGAAGCCAAGATGAACAAGTCATGGTTCAGCAAAGACTTTATCTACCTACCCCGGTGTCACGCTGGGGACGGTTAATTATGGCGTATTTTTGAATATGCTTGATGCAAATCAAAACATCCTGTTTGCAACTAGGGCCCAAGTGCTGCCACTGATGGGGTGGGTGTCTATGTGGCCCAATTTTTGGAAAAAAGGGAGACTCCGCTTGGAGTAACCCTTGCTTACATTGTTTTTAAAAGAAGCCAAGATGAACAAGTCATGGGTCAGCAAAGACTTTATCTACCTACCCCGGTGTCACGCTGGGGACGGTTAATTATGGCGTATTTTTGAATGTGCTTGACGCAAATCAAAACATCCTGTTTGCAACTAGGGCCCAAGTGCTGCCACTGATGGGGTGGGTGTCTGTGTGGCCCAATTTTTGGAAAAAAGGGAGACTCCGCTTGGAGTAACCCTTGCTTGCTGTGTTTTTAAAAGAAGCCAAGATGAACAGAGCTGGGATCAGGAAAGACTTTGCTACCTACCCCGGTGTCATCCTGGGGACGGATAAGAATGGCGTATTTTTGAATGTGCTTGATGCAAATGTAGCTGTGAAGTGTACAACTGGGGCACAACTGCTGCCACTGAAGGGGTGGGTGTGTGTGTGGCCCAATTTTTGGAAAAAAGGGAGACTCCGCTTGGAGTAACCCTTGCTTACATTGTTTTTAAAAGAAGCCAAGATGAACAAGTCATGGTTCAGCAAAGACTTTATCTACCTACCCCGGTGTCACGCTGGGGACGGTTAATTATGGCGTATTTTTGAATGTGCTTGATGCAAATCAAAACATCCTGTTTGCAACTAGGGCCCAAGTGCTGCCACTGATGGGGTGGGTGTCTGTGTGGCCCAATTTTTGGAAAAAAGGGAGACTCCGCTTGGAGTAACCCTTGCTTACATTGTTTTTAAAAGAAGCCAAGATGAACAAGTCATGGGTCAGCAAAGACTTTATCTACCTACCCCGGTGTCACGCTGGGGACGGTTAATTATGGCGTATTTTTGAATGTGCTTGATGCAAATCAAAACATCCTGTTTGCAACTAGGGCCCAAGTGCTGCCACTGATGGGGTGGGTGTCTGTGTGGCCCAATTTTTGGAAAAAAGGGAGACTCCGCTTGGAGTAACCCTTGCTTGCTGTGTTTTTAAAAGAAGCCAAGATGAACAGAGCTGGGATCAGGAAAGACTTTGCTACCTACCCCGGTGTCATCCTGGGGACGGATAAGAATGGCGTATTTTTGAATGTGCTTGATGCAAATGTAGCTGTGAAGTGTACAACTGGGGCACAACTGCTGCCACTGAAGGGGTGGGTGTGTGTGTGGCCCAATTTTTGGAAAAAAGGGAGACTCCGCTTGGAGTAACCCTTGCTTACATTGTTTTTAAAAGAAGCCAAGATGAACAAGTCATGGTTCAGCAAAGACTTTATCTACCTACCCCGGTGTCATGCTGGGGACGGTTAATTATGGCGTATTTTTGAATGTGCTTGATGCAAATCAAAACATCCTGTTTGCAACTAGGGCCCAAGTGCTGCCACTGATGGGGTGGGTGTCTGTGTGGCCCAATTTTTGGAAAAAAGGGAGACTCCGCTTGGAGTAACCCTTGCTTGCTGTGTTTTTAAAAGAAGCCAAGATGAACAGAGCTGGGATCAGGAAAGACTTTGCTACCTACCCCGGTGTCATCCTGGGGACGGATAAGAATGGCGTATTTTTGAATGTGCTTGATGCAAATGTAGCTGTGAAGTGTACAACTGGGGCACAACTGCTGCCACTGAAGGGGTGGGTGTGTGTGGGGCCAAATTTTTGGAAAAAAGGGAGACTCCGCTTGGAGTAACCCTTGCTTACATTGTTTTTAAAAGAAGCCAAGATGAACAAGTCATGGTTCAGCAAAGACTTTATCTACCTACCCCGGTGTCACGCTGGGGACGGTTAATTATGGCGTATTTTTGAATGTGCTTGATGCAAATCAAAACATCCTGTTTGCAACTAGGGCCCAAGTGCTGCCACTGATGGGGTGGGTGTCTGTGTGGCCCAATTTTTGGAAAAAAGGGAGACTCCGCTTGGAGTAACCCTTGCTTGCTGTGTTTTTAAAAGAAGCCAAGATGAACAGAGCTGGGATCAGGAAAGACTTTGCTACCTACCCCGGTGTCATCCTGGGGACGGATAAGAATGGCGTATTTTTGAATGTGCTTGATGCAAATGTAGCTGTGAAGTGTACAACTGGGGCACAACTGCTGCCACTGAAGGGGTGGGGGTGTGTGGGGCCCAATTTTTGGAAAAAAGGGAGACTCCGCTTGGAGTAACCCTTGCTTACATTGTTTTTAAAAGAAGCCAAGATGAACAAGTCATGGGTCAGCAAAGACTTTATCTACCTACCCCGGTGTCACGCTGGGGACGGTTAATTATGGCGTATTTTTGAATGTGCTTGATGCAAATCAAAACATCCTGTTTGCAACTAGGGCCCAAGTGCTGCCACTGATGGGGTGGGTGTCTGTGTGGCCCAATTTTTGGAAAAAAGGGAGACTCCGCTTGGAGTAACCCTTGCTTGCTGTGTTTTTAAAAGAAGCCAAGATGAACAGAGCTGGGATCAGGAAAGACTTTGCTACCTACCCCGGTGTCATCCTGGGGACGGATAAGAATGGCGTATTTTTGAATGTGCTTGATGCAAATGTAGCTGTGAAGTGTACAACTGGGGCACAACTGCTGCCACTGAAGGGGTGGGTGTGTGTGGGGCCCAATTTTTGGAAAAAAGGGAGACTCCGCTTGGAGTAACCCTTGCTTACATTGTTTTTAAAAGAAGCCAAGATGAACAAGTCATGGGTCAGCAAAGACTTTATCTACCTACCCCGGTGTCACGCTGGGGACGGTTAATTATGGCGTATTTTTGAATGTGCTTGATGCAAATCAAAACATCCTGTTTGCAACTAGGGCCCAAGTGCTGCCACTGATGGGGTGGGTGTCTGTGTGGCCCAATTTTTGGAAAAAAGGGAGACTCCGCTTGGAGTAACCCTTGCTTACATTGTTTTTAAAAGAAGCCAAGATGAACAAGTCATGGGTCAGCAAAGACTTTATCTACCTACCCCGGTGTCACGCTGGGGACGGTTAATTATGGCGTATTTTTGAATGTGCTTGATGCAAATGTAGCTGTGAAGTGTACAACTGGGGCACAACTGCTGCCACTGAAGGGGTGGGTGTGTGTGGGGCCCAATTTTTGGAAAAAAGGGAGACTCCGCTTGGAGTAACCCTTGCTTACAATGTTTTTAAAAGAAGCCAAGATGAACAAGTCATGGTTCAGCAAAGACTTTATCTACCTACCCCGGTGTCACGCTGGGGACGGTTAATTATGGCGTATTTTTGAATGTGCTTGATGCAAATCAAAACATCCTGTTTGCAACTAGGGCCCAAGTGCTGCCACTGATGGGGTGGGTGTCTGTGTGGCCCAATTTTTGGAAAAAAGGGAGACTCCGCTTGGAGTAACCCTTGCTTGCTGTGTTTTTAAAAGAAGCCAAGATGAACAGAGCTGGGATCAGGAAAGACTTTGCTACCTACCCCGGTGTCATCCTGGGGACGGATAAGAATGGCGTATTTTTGAATGTGCTTGATGCAAATGTAGCTGTGAAGTGTACAACTGGGGCACAACTGCTGCCACTGAAGGGGTGGGTGTGTGTGGGGCCCAATTTTTGGAAAAAAGGGAGACTCCGCTTGGAGTAACCCTTGCTTACATTGTTTTTAAAAGAAGCCAAGATGAACAAGTCATGGTTCAGCAAAGACTTTATCTACCTACCCCGGTGTCACGCTGGGGACGGTTAATTATGGCGTATTTTTGAATATGCTTGATGCAAATCAAAACATCCTGTTTGCAACTAGGGCCCAAGTGCTGCCACTGATGGGGTGGGTGTCTATGTGGCCCAATTTTTGGAAAAAAGGGAGACTCCGCTTGGAGTAACCCTTGCTTACATTGTTTTTAAAAGAAGCCAAGATGAACAAGTCATGGGTCAGCAAAGACTTTATCTACCTACCCCGGTGTCACGCTGGGGACGGTTAATTATGGCGTATTTTTGAATGTGCTTGACGCAAATCAAAACATCCTGTTTGCAACTAGGGCCCAAGTGCTGCCACTGATGGGGTGGGTGTCTGTGTGGCCCAATTTTTGGAAAAAAGGGAGACTCCGCTTGGAGTAACCCTTGCTTGCTGTGTTTTTAAAAGAAGCCAAGATGAACAGAGCTGGGATCAGGAAAGACTTTGCTACCTACCCCGGTGTCATCCTGGGGACGGATAAGAATGGCGTATTTTTGAATGTGCTTGATGCAAATGTAGCTGTGAAGTGTACAACTGGGGCACAACTGCTGCCACTGAAGGGGTGGGTGTGTGTGTGGCCCAATTTTTGGAAAAAAGGGAGACTCCGCTTGGAGTAACCCTTGCTTGCTGTGTTTTTAAAAGAAGCCAAGATGAACAGAGCTGGGATCAGGAAAGACTTTATCTACCTACCCCGGTGTCACGCTGGGGACGGTTAATTATGGCGTATTTTTGAATGTGCTTGATGCAAATGTAGCTGTGAAGTGTACAACTGGGGCACAACTGCTGCCACTGAAGGGGTGGGTGTGTGTGGGGCCCAATTTTTGGAAAAAAGGGAGACTCCGCTTGGAGTAACCCTTGCTTACATTGTTTTTAAAAGAAGCCAAGATGAACAAGTCATGGTTCAGCAAAGACTTTATCTACCTACCCCGGTGTCACGCTGGGGACGGTTAATTATGGCGTATTTTTGAATGTGCTTGATGCAAATCAAAACATCCTGTTTGCAACTAGGGCCCAAGTGCTGCCACTGATGGGGTGGGTGTCTGTGTGGCCCAATTTTTGGAAAAAAGGGAGACTCCGCTTGGAGTAACCCTTGCTTACATTGTTTTTAAAAGAAGCCAAGATGAACAAGTCATGGGTCAGCAAAGACTTTATCTACCTACCCCGGTGTCACGCTGGGGACGGTTAATTATGGCGTATTTTTGAATGTGCTTGATGCAAATCAAAACATCCTGTTTGCAACTAGGGCCCAAGTGCTGCCACTGATGGGGTGGGTGTCTGTGTGGCCCAATTTTTGGAAAAAAGGGAGACTCCGCTTGGAGTAACCCTTGCTTGCTGTGTTTTTAAAAGAAGCCAAGATGAACAGAGCTGGGATCAGGAAAGACTTTGCTACCTACCCCGGTGTCATCCTGGGGACGGATAAGAATGGCGTATTTTTGAATGTGCTTGATGCAAATGTAGCTGTGAAGTGTACAACTGGGGCACAACTGCTGCCACTGAAGGGGTGGGTGTGTGTGGGGCCCAATTTTTGGAAAAAAGGGAGACTCCGCTTGGAGTAACCCTTGCTTACATTGTTTTTAAAAGAAGCCAAGATGAACAAGTCATGGGTCAGCAAAGACTTTATCTACCTACCCCGGTGTCACGCTGGGGACGGTTAATTATGGCGTATTTTTGAATGTGCTTGATGCAAATCAAAACATCCTGTTTGCAACTAGGGCCCAAGTGCTGCCACTGATGGGGTGGGTGTCTGTGTGGCCCAATTTTTGGAAAAAAGGGAGACTCCGCTTGGAGTAACCCTTGCTTACATTGTTTTTAAAAGAAGCCAAGATGAACAAGTCATGGGTCAGCAAAGACTTTATCTACCTACCCCGGTGTCACACTGGGGACGGTTAATTATGGCGTATTTTTGAATGTGCTTGATGCAAATCAAAACATCCTGTTTGCAACTAGGGCCCAAGTGCTGCCACTGATGGGGTGGGTGTCTGTGTAGCCCAATTTTTGGAAAAAAGGGAGACTCCGCTTGGAGTAACCCTTGCTTGCTGTGTTTTTAAAAGAAGCCAAGATGAACAGAGCTGGGATCAGGAAAGACTTTATCTACCTACCCCGGTGTCACGCTGGGGACGGTTAATTATGGCGTATTTTTGAATGTGCTTGATGCAAATGTAGCTGTGAAGTGTACAACTGGGGCACAACTGCTGCCACTGAAGGGGTGGGTGTGTGTGGGGCCCAATTTTTGGAAAAAAGGGAGACTCCGCTTGGAGTAACCCTTGCTTACATTGTTTTTAAAAGAAGCCAAGATGAACAAGTCATGGTTCAGCAAAGACTTTATCTACCTACCCCGGTGTCACGCTGGGGACGGTTAATTATGGCGTATTTTTGAATGTGCTTGATGCAAATCAAAACATCCTGTTTGCAACTAGGGCCCAAGTGCTGCCACTGATGGGGTGGGTGTCTGTGTGGCCCAATTTTTGGAAAAAAGGGAGACTCCGCTTGGAGTAACCCTTGCTTACATTGTTTTTAAAAGAAGCCAAGATGAACAAGTCATGGGTCAGCAAAGACTTTATCTACCTACCCCGGTGTCACGCTGGGGACGGTTAATTATGGCGTATTTTTGAATGTGCTTGATGCAAATCAAAACATCCTGTTTGCAACTAGGGCCCAAGTGCTGCCACTGATGGGGTGGGTGTCTGTGTGGCCCAATTTTTGGAAAAAAGGGAGACTCCGCTTGGAGTAACCCTTGCTTGCTGTGTTTTTAAAAGAAGCCAAGATGAACAGAGCTGGGATCAGGAAAGACTTTGCTACCTACCCCGGTGTCATCCTGGGGACGGATAAGAATGGTGTATTTTTGAATGTGCTTGATGCAAATGTAGCTGTGAAGTGTACAACTGGGGCACAACTGCTGCCACTGAAGGGGTGGGTGTGTGTGGGGCCCAAATTTTGGAAAAAAGGGAGACTCCGCTTGGAGTAACCCTTGCTTACATTGTTTTTAAAAGAAGCCAAGATGAACAAGTCATGGTTCAGCAAAGACTTTATCTACCTACCCCGGTGTCACGCTGGGGACGGTTAATTATGGCGTATTTTTGAATGTGCTTGATGCAAATCAAAACATCCTGTTTGCAACTAGGGCCCAAGTGCTGCCACTGATGGGGTGGGTGTCTGTGTGGCCCAATTTTTGGAAAAAAGGGAGACTCCGCTTGGAGTAACCCTTGCTTGCTGTGTTTTTAAAAGAAGCCAAGATGAACAGAGCTGGGATCAGGAAATACTTTGCTACCTACCCCGGTGTCATCCTGGGGACGGATAAGAATGGCGTATTTTTGAATGTGCTTGATGCAAATGTAGCTGTGAAGTGTACAACTGGGGCACAACTGCTGCCACTGAAGGGGTGGGTGTGTGTGGGGCCCAATTTTTGGAAAAAAGGGAGACTCCGCTTGGAGTAACCCTTGCTTACATTCTTTTTAAAAGAAGCCAAGATGAACAAGTCATGGGTCAGCAAAGACTTTATCTACCTACCCCGGTGTCACGCTGGGGACGGTTAATTATGGCGTATTTTTGAATGTGCTTGATGCAAATCAAAACATCCTGTTTGCAACTAGGGCCCAAGTGCTGCCACTGATGGGGTGGGTGTCTGTGTGGCCCAATTTTTGGAAAAAAGGGAGACTCCGCTTGGAGTAACCCTTGCTTGCTGTGTTTTTAAAAGAAGCCAAGATGAACAGAGCTGGGATTAGGAAAGACTTTGCTACCTACCCCGCTGTCATCCTGGGGACGGATAAGAATGGCGTATTTTTGAATGTGCTTGATGCAAATGTAGCTGTGAAGTGTACAACTGGGGCACAACTGCTGCCACTGAAGGGGTGGGTGTGTGTGGGGCCCAATTTTTGGAAAAAAGGGAGACTCCGCTTGGAGTAACCCTTGCTTACATTGTTTTTAAAAGAAGCCAAGATGAACAAGTTATGGGTCAGCAAAGACTTTATCTACCTACCCCGGTGTCACGCTGGGGACGGTTAATTATGGCGTATTTTTGAATGTGCTTGATGCAAATCAAAACATCCTGTTTGCAACGAGGGCCCAAGTGCTGCCACTGATGGGGTGGGTGTCTGTGTGGCCCAATTTTTGGAAAAAAGGGAGACTCCGCTTGGAGTAACCCTTGCTTGCTGTGTTTTTAAAAGAAGCCAAGATGAACAGAGCTGGGATCAGGAAAGACTTTGCTACCTACCCCGGTGTCATCCTGGGGACGGATAAGAATGGCGTATTTTTGAATGTGCTTGATGCAAATGTAGCTGTGAAGTGTACAACTGGGGCACAACTGCTGCCACTGAAGGGGTGGGTGTGTGTGGGGCCCAATTTTTGGAAAAAAGGGAGACTCCGCTTGGAGTAACCCTTGCTTACATTGTTTTTAAAAGAAGCCAAGATGAACAAGTCATGGGTCAGCAAAGACTTTATCTACCTACCCCGGTGTCACGCTGGGGATGGTTAATTATGGCGTATTTTTGAATGTGCTTGATGCAAATCAAAACATCCTGTTTGCAACTAGGGCCCAAGTGCTGCCACTGATGGGGTGGGTGTCTGTGTGGCCCAATTTTTGGAAAAAAGGGAGACTCCGCTTGGAGTAACCCTTGCTTGCTGTGTTTTTAAAAGAAGCCAAGATGAACAGAGCTGGGATCAGGAAAGACTTTGCTACCTACCCCGGTGTCATCCTGGGGACGGATAAGAATGGCGTATTTTTGAATGTGCTTGATGCAAATGTAGCTGTGAAGTGTACAACTGGGGCACAACTGCTGCCACTGAAGGGGTGGGTGTCTGTGTGGCCCAATTTTTGGAAAAAAGGGAGACTCCGCTTGAAGTCACCTTGCGGTGTTTTACATGACTTTAGAAGGGCGTGCCATGCCTATATCTGTGTGTCCTCCTCTTTTTCCTTGTCCAGCTGTTTTGTTTTCGCATGAGTATATGTCCTTGTCACTTTCCCATGTGTTTGAGTTGTTTGTCACCTTTTGGACACCTTTGAGGGTGTTTTCTAGGTGTTTTTCTGTGTTTGTGATTGCCTGCCATTGTTTCCTATGCAGTTCGAGTTCGGTTTGTCGAACGTTCGATGAGCCGAACTCGAACGGGACCTCCGTTCGGCGAACCGGCCTCGAGCCGAACCGGGACCGGTTTGCTCATCTCTAGTAGTAACCCAAAGGTTACCAAAAACCACTCACCACACACTGCAAAAGGGAACTGAATAAACAGCAATGGACTGAGTAGGAGAAGAGGTACAATAGCTAGCCCAATTCTAATGATAAAGCTCAAGTGATGCATCTGTCCCAGTTATTTCCAGAGAGCCACTCACTGCTCACCTGTACAGAAGGGTGCACACATTCCTACCATTGGCTTACGCCAATGAAGGCCGTATCCTGTGTTGCCTGGCAACTAGGAGAGTCAGCGTCCCATGACTCCCAGGCCGTGAAACATTTGGGAGGTGTGACATTGCATGTTCCCACATCATATCACACACCACTTCCCCACATAAGACACGTATAGCCGCTCTACTTAAGTGCTCAGTAGCCTCACCGCCATTGAGAACAGACTTGTAGTGAATTCTGACAACTGGACAAGGATGATTACAATCACACAATCACAGCAGTATTCCTAACAGTATTCCCTGTCTGGAACAGACATGTGGACTCTCACCCACATTACCAGAATATCTGTTATGGAATTCATCAATACAGCGATCTGCATGAATTCTGCCATTTGGAAACCCTTACAAATATTGGACAGAGTTCTGAATTTTATGAGAGTCCTCTATGCTTTCTACTTCATACTCTTTGGCATTGTCCATCACAACATTAGGAGGAGGTCCTGGGTCACCAATGGAGACCATTTATGAAAAACATTAGGAATACACTTGAAGACAGAAAGATTGACCCTAAAGGCCCCAAAAGTGATGAATTTGATAATGGAGAAAGAAGTCACACAGCCGGACTACTTCTGACACTGTTCACACAGCAGAGACAGGCTCGGGCGTTGACCAGCTGCACTCTTGAAAGTAATTGGGTTTGCAGGAGTTAATTTCTGCTAGTCTGTGGATTAATGCTTGAGTCTCATGTTGCAGGTGACTGATCACAGTCTCCTCCACATTTTTTCAGATGTGGAGCTTCTTCTTCCATGCCGATGATAGCTTTATGCGATCCCAGTCCTTGTGCTTTGATATCCAGCTGCTGATGTACTTTTGTGTGCTGTTTGGTGTGTTATGGAAATACTTTTGTTGTCTGATTATTTTTTCCCTTCCTTTAGTCTCCTCCTGATCACATATTGTCTATACCTGTATGAGTGATTACTGTGAGTTTGAATTTTGGTTTTCCCCATCTGTTTATTTTTGTGGGATCAACCTCTCCTGCCCCAGCCCTCTCCTGGGTGGAGGGAATGTGGCCACTAGACTAGGGTTGTTCAGAAGCTAAAGGTCCAGTCACACTAAGCAACTTACCAGCGATCCCAACAACGATAGGGATCGCTGGTAAGTTGCTAGGAGGTTGCTGGTGAGCTGTCACACTGCGACGCTCCAGCGATCCCACCAGCAACCTGACCTGGCAGGGATCGCTGGAGCGTGGCTACACGAGTTGCTGGTGAGCTCACCAGCAACCAGTGACCAGCCCCCAGTCTCCTAGTTACAGCACACATCAGGTTAATTAACCCGATGTGTGCTGCAGCTAAATGTGCACAGAGCAGGGAGCAGCGCACACTGAGCGCTGGCTCCTTGCTCTCCTAGTTACAGCACACATCAGGTTAATTGCCTGATGTGTGCTGCAGCTAAATGTGCACAGAGCAGGGAGCAGCGCACACTGCTTAGTGCTGGCTCCTTGCTCTCCTAGTTACAGCACACATCGGGTTAATTACCTGATGTGTGCTGCAGCTACATGTGCACAGAGCAGGAGCCGGCAGCACAGGCAGTGAGAGCGGAGGAGGCTGGTATCAAAGGTAAATATCGGGTAACCAAGGACAGGGCTTCTTGGTTACCCGATGTTTACATTAGTTACCAGCCTCAGCAGAAGCTGGCTCCCTGCTCACTGCACATTTAGTTGTTGCTGTCTCGCTGTCACACACAGCGATCTGTGCTTCACAGCAGGACAGCAACAACTAAAAAATGGCCCAGGACATTCAGCAACAACCAACGACCTCACAGCAGGGGCCAGGTTGTTGCTGGATGTCACACACAGCAACATCGCTAGCAACGTCACAAAAGTTGTTCGTTACCAGCGATGTTGCTAGCGATGTTGCTTAGTGTGACGGGGCCTTAAGGCAAGGAAGGTGGCCCAATTATTGTCACCTTCAGACATATCTTTGGGATCAGGGTCAGCTATTGTTTCCCTACCCTGATGGCCAGTTTAGGCTCCCGTGTTCCTAGAGATCCCATTACACCCCATGACAAAATGTTCAATAAACCTAGGTCCAAGCTTGGGGAAGGCACCTTAATCTTAAGGTTCTTAATCGACACCCAGACCCTATCCCCAACCCTGCTGTCATCGTTTATCAGCATGCCTCTTCATGCTCTTCCCTGCTCTTCTGAGATGAACATGAGTCTCACCAAAGACCTTCCTGAGATGGTAGAGCATTTTTAGAGACTTCAGGATGCGTCTCGCACCCCCTGTCAAAGCATGGGGACTTAGGATGGAAATCTAGATTCCAGAAGAAAGGGAATGTACCAAGAGCCTCGTGGTGCCTATTGTTTAAAGAAAATTTAGCCAAGGCCAGGCATACCCCCTATTCCTGCTGAAAATGGAAGTAAAAACATCTTAAATATGATGACAAACAAGGATGGGTTAGCTCAGTCTATCCTTTAGGCCTCGATTCCATTTGCGATTAGACCCAAATAATTCACGTTCAATTTCGGCAGATTTTATTATATATTAATTATTTATAGTAACTTCATTGCATTGCATTGTACATTGTAAACTTTTCCCTTTTTTTTCCTTTATTGAATCTGAAACAAAACTTTATTTGCGTTTTCTTCGCTCCACATGGGCCTGAGTCATGGCCATGAGTCATGGGAGCTGATGACGTGGGAAATGCATATGTGACATTGCGACCCTATACCACCACAGGTAACCATGGGGAATTTTTAATGGTATTAGATTGCCCTTTTATGCACACTGTGGATCTTTGTTGTCATCTCCTATTCCCTGGCTCTGTGTCCATTCATTTCCCTATTTGCTGTGTTTGCACATGTGTTTTGGCATTTGGACTAGACATGCAAATATAATGAAGTTACATAACCTGACCTTACAGTATCTACCCCTTGCATGCCCTCTCCATTTTCTACTACACACCTGCCATTTCCCTTGGCTATCTATTTAATATAATAACTGTGCAATTTATAGCACCATTTACTTTTTCTAGCCCTGGATGTATTCTTACCACAGCTGATGGCATCTGTATTGTTATTATCTCTTCATTCCTATTCTCCGGTTGCCCTAATCTACCTTTATGGGTGGTCGTGCTGTCTGGGAAGGGAGCCCCTTTACAACTCCCCCCTTTTTTTCATGAATCTGTGCAGTTTACTATGAGATGGACATATCTCTGAAACGCGTAGACCAGTGAAACTAAAAAGGGATTTATTTAAATCTTCTGGACTTTGTGGTTTTAGCGCGGCTTGCACCCATATTTCTTCACTCGTTTATGATTCAATTTGCGATTAACATAGCTGAATGGAATCCGATAAAACATCGGATTGCACTCGCACCAGTGCAAAACTATGGGGCAGTGTCTATCTACCATTGATTTCTCATGCCATGTCAGCATTAGAAATGAATCACAGCATGCTGCGTATGTCATCCGAGTTCAGTGCGGTATATGCAGAAACGCAGAGGATAGGGAGAAAGTGTGCCCTCCTTCTCTCCTTCCCAGCTGTGATCCGATCGCAAGTCTCACAGTCTCATGACCCTTGCCTCACACCTGCAGCAGAGAGTCAATGGCATATCAATTCTGATGCTCTCGCATTGGAGGCTATGCACAAGTGGAACCGAGCCCTTAGACTGGAGTCACACTTGCGTGTGATTCGTGCGAGTATCGGCTCCGTGACCCTAGTGGTGTCTTTCTTCAATAAAGGAGATGATGATGGGAGTTGTATTTATAATGAAATAAAGTTCGTGACACTACCTGTGGTTTTGTGGCTATGTGGGCCGCCGCTGCTCTGCGTGTTCCCTGGGGCAGATAGTGATGGTGCAGCTGAGGTGTTCTTGCTCCCCACAGGTGGAGTGGGACCCGGGGGCAACCGTTGGAAAGTCTATTTTGGGAACCCGGTGGACTTCAGGGTGCAGGGTTGAGTTACGGACAATAATGGACAAAGACAGCAGTTTCTTTACCTCCTTCTTCTTACTCTGCAACAACTGGTGAAGTGTATTATATTCATATGAATATGCATAACAATGAAAACATACTTTTGTTCATATTTCAATTATGCAATTTTGATTTCCTTCATAAAAGCTCATAAAAATATAAACAAATAACTTGGTGTGTATTAATGTATTTGCATTACTTTTCTAAAACACCTTCAAACATCTAAAGTTTTCCTATACAAGTTTGCTAAAGTGCTTGTCTGGCAACTATGCTAATTTATTTACCTGATTTTCCATCTCCTAGCGATAGGTTCTGATATTCTTTAATTCTTACTAATGCTGATTCTGATTTTGTCAATATTGAACAGTCACCTGCTGTACGTCTAATTGAAACTAATGAAAGAGTTTCTGGTTAGTTTTCCTGTTGAATTAATCTTAGAGTGTTAATACATATATTACATAAAATCCACAATATGGTGACTCTAAAACACCAACTCTTATTTTGTTACAAAATTATATCTTTAAGATTAGTGTTGTACATAATATAAATACAAATTGTTTTTAACAGATAGTTTTAGAGGCACTGTTATAATGTCTAAAGAATACGAATGTACAAATGAAAACTCATAAAAGTTTCGGAACTTTTCACAAATAAGTTAATACTTGACAAATAAAGATCTGATTTGGTGCACACTCACACTGTGGCTAATAACAATCATAACCTATGATAAAAACAAAATGAGATAATACCCATCAATCAGTAAATAATGAATAGCAATGGTAGACATAAATAACATAGGGTACTTAGACACTGTTTTGATTAAAAAAAGCATAAAGGCAAACCCACTGCAATAAGGTATACTCAATTAGAATGGTCCCTAACTCTTGCACTTTAACTGTTTAAGTGCAAGCAGATCTCAGAATAAATAGGGGCAGAGCAGGACCCATTCCTGACTGTTTAAAAACATGCCCAAGGAACATATATATACACTAAATGCACAGTCCCCAAAATGGGAAGCCAGTATCAACTAAGTACCCTGTGTTATTTACATATATTTGGTACATCTCTTTGGTTTTACTTTAGTTTTTTGTGTTTATTTCTTTCATTTGCAGATTAGTAATGGGGGAGTCTCTTAGACACCTCCCATTATTAATCTAGGTCCTAGTGTTAGTTATGGGCTCTTATTAACCCTTATCACCATGATTGCTACTGCACCAGGGAAATTGGGAAAATCTGGGCAGCTGCAGGCTGCTATTTTTAGGCAGGGCGGTCCAATAAGTATGAGTCTCCCCAACCTCAGAATACCAGCCCCCAGCTGTCGGGCTTAAACATTGCTGGATATCAAATTTGGAGCCACACACTTTTTTTTAATTATTTATTTAAATAATTTAAAAAATAGTCACATGCAGTTCCTCTTATTTTGATACACAGCCAAGATAAGCACAAGGATGGGTGCTTCAGCCTGTAGCCGTATGAGTTATCTGTGCTGGTTATCACAATACGGGGGGACCCTATGCCAATTTATTTATTTTTATACCACAATAGTTACATGCTAAGTGGGTCTGTGATCGCAAGCAGTCAGACGCTGTCACACAGGCTGGGGGCACATCTGACTGCAACCATCACAGACAACAGGACTGCCGATGGGTTTGGAAAGCAGTGAATATGGATGAGCAATAATGAGCGGCCTCGGAAAAAGTGTGTGCTGCTGCAGTTGCAATTAAAGCTGCACTGTAAGTATAACACGCTTGCTCTAATCCTCCTATCCCTTCTACCACCATTTTTAAGCACTGGATTCTGGCCCCCATAGACTTATATGGGGACCGGCATCCTGCCAGATATTTGGGATCAATTTCAGGCCAGAGCCCTTTTTTTTTAGTTTTTTTTTAAGGTTCATTTAGTTGAAGATCAAGGATATCTACGAGTTCATTCATCACTAAATATGACCAATTTTCTTGGTTATCTGACACAAAATATCTTAGGTAGGTTTCTAAACTCTGATTTAAGCGTCTGTCTGCCAGTTGGATTGGGGATGGAACACTGAGGAAAGACAGATGTACCCTCATATGAGAACAAAACACACTCCAAACTTTAGAGACAAACTGGGTTCCCTAATCTGAACCCACATCAGAGGGAATCCCATGAAGCTTCACAATTTCATACACAAACACATGAGCTAATGTTTTAGCATGAGGTTATAGCCGGTAGATAAATGAAGTGAGCCATTTTACTGAACTTATCCACCAGTTTGTTTTTTGCACGGACTTATGAAGGGGCCATAGAGAGCATTCTTCTACAGTTATCCCACCCCTGAATCATTCTGAAAAGGAAGCGTGGGTAAGCCACTGCAAGGAATCTCTGATGGCAGGTTTTCTCTTGGTATGTTAAAATACAATAGTCATACTTTCCCTTCCCCTAGCATCTGCTATGCAAATTAAATTATAAGTCCTGCCAAAATCAATGGGAGTTCAGTGGACATTATTCAAAAGTGTATGGCCACTTTACCAAGATATTTCCATTTATGACTTGTCTTTATCTGTCATTAATGAAGGAAAGAGGCAAATAGGAGCCAAAGAGTTAAGTGTATAGACAAGGCATATTTAAACATTAAATGATATAGCTTCTATGTATTGCATGTCTAGAAATCTATGCAAAGCAATACTTTAATAATCAAATACAACATTTTACGGATACTGTGTAACAGTCGCATCCATCAGATATATAATTGATTTCTTCTATGAAGTCTTTCCTAAGATGTGATACAGAAAGAGATAAGAGACAAAGAGTTCTTAAACAGTATCTTTTGGTCTATAAAATGGAGAATTTCAGCAGCTGTGCTAAAGTCATTTCAAAGAACCTTTATTTGCATTCTTGTGAAGTGGATAAAAGTTTTGCCCTTTAATCAGTGATTGTCTGGATAGGTATTTTTTTACAGCAATAGATAATTAAATTCTGTTTTTCTTTTTTCCTCCTTTTAAATTCCAAAGATAATTTAGATATTTTTAAGCTATAGCCCGTCAGTTCTCTTACAAACCTAATCGTCAGCAATGTAACTTATCAATGTTAAAACACTTCAGTGCAGAAATACATCATTGCTAATGTTATCTAATTGTATATCTAATGGAAAATTATTGAAGTTATTTATATGGATGAGTGAATATACTCGGCAATTTGTTACTTGCACGGATTGTATGGTATTCGCGATATCTTTTACTTGAAGAGCTGTGATGCTAGCCACTAGAAGTACGGATGGAAGAGTAGTCAGTAAAAACTGAGTTTGGTAATGGGAGAACACGTATGAGCACAAGGAGTAAACGGGGATGTAGTCAGGTCAATATTTGATGGTCAGAAATCCATGAAAGCACGTAATAAGTTCAGGGAGCAAGCAGAGACGTGGTCAGGTAACAGTCTGAGGTCAAAAGACAGGAGGTCACGACATGAACAAGGAGTGGGCAAAGAAAAGTCAAATAACAATCCGTGGTCAGAAAACAAAGATCAGAATACTAATAGAGAGACAAGCCAAAAGCACAACTGCAGAACCAGAAAATATAACTGGCAATGTTCTGGGTGAGCATGCTCAGTAAAGAAGTCTGAGCAATTTGCAAGAAGGTGGAACACCTGAGTAATCAGCACCAACATGGAATCTTGTGCTGTCAATCAAACTGCTAGCTCAGTAACTCAGGAAAGCACAGCATCTCCAAAGGCAAGATGCTTTGCACAGAGGAATCATACCACTGCCAGGTCTGTAATGCAGGAAAACGCAGCAGAGCATCTTCAAGTCTGCAAGATGCTCTGCACATAGTAATCGTGACAAGAGCATTTTGATCCTCACATCGTGAGATTACAGTCTCCTCCCTGCATGTTTGGTGCCTGATTTTCAGCCACTAAACATGCTGGGATTGCTTGCCAATCACAGTAATGCCGTAGCCATCTTTGCTACTGGTGTTACTGTGATTGGCTGGCTGGATTGCGCCATTGGGACGATAAAAGAACCGCTGACACTATCTTAGGTGCATTTCATCCAGAGTAAATATAGGGAGAGATGCTTTTGCTGCATAAGGGACAGTGCTAGTGCTTGCCAGGACCTGCTTGAGGATTCAACCAACAATTGTTTTCAGGGCTAAATTACAAGACCGCTGCAAGCTGAGTATAGTGCAAGGAAAGATATCTGATTGGGGTACACTTTATGTTAAAGGCATTTTTGCAAAGGTTGATTGTTTTAAATGACCTGTTGCTGCCACAAAGAAGATGCCATTTTAAAGGGATTATTCTAAAACCGCTGCAAGAAGAGCTTGTTAGTAGAGGGAGAGATTTTGCAGTAGGGTTCAGTTTGTTTAAAAAGGTATTTAGGCAGGATTAATTGCATAAAATTACTTATTAATTATGATTCACCAAAAAACCAGCCATTTGAAAGTTAGAATTCTAAAACTGCTGTTATCTGAGCTGGTTAGTGTTTATAAGTTTAATGGAGTAAGGGCTAGAGAGTGTTTTAAAAAAGCCAGTTAAGCAATTTTGATTGAGTTCAAGTACCTGGTGCTGCTGCCACCAAAACGTCATTTTAAAGGGGAAATTCTAAAACCCCTACTATCATTTTTTGGTTTTGATTATAGAGATTAATAGGATAAATTCAACAGAGTATCTATAAAAAGCCAATTAGGCAGAGTTGATTGCTTTCAATCACATGGTGCCCCAAACAGAACACAATTTTAAAGGGAGAATGTTAAACTTGCTGATAAAGATGATGATGTTACCACAATAGTGGAACTAAAGGAGTTAATGTTCAAGTTTTTTGTGAAGGTGTCTAATCAGAAATTTTGGACTAGGTGGGATAGGAACACCTTTAACACCTATGTAGAAAGATCTGATTCCGAGAAGACTTCATATAAAAAAGTACACACGTATATTTTTTTCTGAAAAAATTCTATTAGAATGAAATGACACCTTATCTCAGTGCTCCATTAATCTGATGAAATTAATCATTGAGGAAGATGAGGACAGATTAAAAACCTTAAAACTTGAAATGAATAATTTGCTATCTTCCGTTTCAAAATTTAAAGATACATCAAATTTTGAAAACCTCAATACAAAGCTTACTCACAACATGTACAAATTAGAAAATTAGAAAAAAATATCATGATAATAAAAAAGAAAAAGTTTCAGAAAGGTCTATACTATAAGCATGATAGAGTTTATCAATGGAAAAAAGAAAGCGTTTTTTCTGCACCCAAGCTAATACCTAAGAAAACTTATTAGGTTAGTGATTCTATTTCTGTTTCCAAAGAAGTAAATCTCTCCACCTCTGAACATTGTATGTCTGAATCTGTAGTAGAAAGTTCAGATATTAGTCCAGACAGTTTTCCTCCTAAAAATAATTTTCAGCATCAAAAAACACCGGAGGAGGACAAGACATTCCAAAAGAACTTTTCAACTCCCCTAGGTGTCCTATGAGAGGAAGGAAACATCTGAATAGTAGGAGAATTTTTCCACCAGTGTATTTGTCCTGATAAGAGATGAGCCACCCCCCTAGAGTTCGAGTTCGGTTCATCGAACGGTGCCCCACAGACACCCCTTCAGTGGCAGCACTTGTGCCCCTGTTGTACACTTTACAGGTATATTTGCATCAAGCACATTCAAAAATACGCCAGCCTTAGCTGTCCCCAGGATGACACAGGGATAGGTAGCAAAGTGTTTGCTGAACCATGACTTGTTCATCTTGGCTTATTTTTAAAAACACAGCAGGGAGACTCCAAGCAGAGTCTCCCTTTTTATTCCAAAAATTGGGCCACACAGACACCCCTTCAGTGGCATCACTTGTGCCCCAGTTGCAAACTTGACAGGTAGATTTGCATCAAGCACATTCAAAAATACGCCAGCCTTAACTGTCCCCAGGATGACACCGGGGTAGGTAGCAAAGTCCTTGCTAAACCAAGACTTGGTCATCTTGGCTCATTTTTCAAAAAACAGCAAGCGGACTCAAAGCAGAGTCTCCCTTTTTTCCAAAAATTGGGCCACACACACCATTTTAGTGGCATCAATTGTGCCCCAGTTGCAAACTGGATGTGTTGATTTGCATCAAGCACATTCAAAAATACGCCAGCCTTAACTGTCCCCAGGATGACACCGGGAAAGGTCTAGCAAAGTCTTTGCTGATCCCAGATCTGTTCATCTTGGATCATTTTTAAAAACACAGCAAGGGTTACTCCAAGCAGACTCTCCCTTTTTATTCCAAAAATTGGGCCACACAGACACCCCTTCAGTGGCAGCACTTGTGCCACAGTTGCAAACTTGACAGGTACATTTGCATCAAGCACATTCCAAATCCACAAGCCTTTACTCTCCTCAGGATGACAAAGGGGTAGTAAAGTCCTTGTGGATCCATGACTTGTTCATCTTGATGAACGTTAGTCTGTCCACATTGTCACTGGACAGATGCGTGCGCTTATCTGTCAGCACACACCCAGCAGCACTGAAGACACGTTCTGAGACAACGCTGGTAGCTGGACACGACAAGATCTCCAAGGCGTAAGTGGTGACCTCAGGCCATTTTTTAAGATTTGAAGCCCAAAATGAGCAAAGCTCCAGTTGCAAAGTCATGGCATCGATGTTCATTTGGAGATACTACTGTATCATCCCTTGCAGCCGTTGACTATGTGTCAGACTTCTTGTCTCTGTTGGCCTTGCAAAGGATGGTCTAAAAAAAATTATGAAACGATTCAATAAAATTGCTGTTACCAGCAACAGATACGGTGCTGCTGGTACGTTGAGACTGTTGATGACGAGACCGTCCCATGTTTGTCAAGTTACAACAGGGAGATTCACTCCGTGCACCACTGGTGTTTGGTGGAAAAGCCGAGCTAATATTGAGTAACAGCTTCTGCTGATACTCCTGCATACGTGCGTCCCTTTCTATGGCTGGAAATATGTCAAAAAATTTGGACTTGTACCGGGGATCTAATAGTGTGGCAAGCCAGTAGTCATCATCACTTCTAATTTTGACAATACGAGGGTCATGTTGGAGGTAGTAGAGCAAGAAGGCACTCATGTGTCTTGCACAGCCGTGCGGACCAAGTCCACGCTGTGTTTGTGGCATAGAGGTGCTAACCTTTCTTTCTTCCTCTGACATCTCCCCCTAACCTCTTTCAACTGAAATTTGACCAAGGTCTTC
This sequence comes from Anomaloglossus baeobatrachus, assembly GCF_048569485.1. NCBI lineage: Eukaryota > Metazoa > Chordata > Amphibia > Anura > Aromobatidae > Anomaloglossus > Anomaloglossus baeobatrachus. Next base: position 270,670,968 of record NC_134353.1, on the reverse strand, counting down.
CTCATCCGCTGAGTCTTCCATGTCCATGGACAGTTCGTCCTCCATTTCTTCATGTTCTCCTACACCTTCCTCAACATTTTGCCTGCTACCATGCAGCCCTGTTAATCCCTCTCCCCCATCGTCCTATGCCTGCAGCCTTGGTGATGATGAACGTCTGGACATTGGTGATGTTTTTATCCCTTGCGTATATGAATCCTCATGTACTTCCTCCCCTTCCTGTTAAAACACCCCCTGACTCCGAATACTGTTTAGCGTGTGCTCCAGCATGTAAATGACTGGAATTGTCATGCTGATAATGGCATTGTCAGCGCTAAACATATTCGTCGCCATGTCGAAACTGTGCAGAAGGGTGCATAGGTCCTTGATCTGAGACCACTCCATCAGGGTGATCTGCCCCACCTCTGCATCTCGTTGGCCCAGGCTATACGTCATGACGTATTGCACCAGAGCTCGGCGGTGCTGCCACAGTCGCTGTAACATGTGGAGAGTCGAATTCCAGCATGTCGCCACATCGCATTTCAGGCGATGAACCGGCAGGCCGAAAGACGTCTGGAGCAATGCAAGACACTCAGCAGCGGTGGTTGAACGGTGGAATTGAGCAGACAGTTTTCGTGCCCTGTTCAGAAGCCATACAGGCCGTGATAGTGTGTTAAAAATTGCTGGACAACAAGGTTCAACACGTGAGCCATACAAGGCACGTGTGTCACCTTGCCCAGGTGAAGGGCCGCACCCAGGTTTGCAGCATTGTCGCACACGGCCTTACCAGGCTGCAGGTTGAGTGGAGACAACCATTTATTAAACTCAGTCTCCAGAGCTGCCCACAACTCAGCCACTGTGTGACTCCTATTTCCAAGACATGTCAAGCTAAAGACCGCCTGATGCCGTTGCGCTCTGCTGTCAGCATAGTCATGAGGGGTGCGTGATTCCTTCTGCGCAGTGAGAACACTGGTGGCCTGACCAGGCAGGCTTGGGGCGGAGGTGGAGGACGCAGATGAGGTGGAGGAGGCAGAAGCAGTGGCGGAACTTGGACAGACAGAGGATTGACACACAAGTCATGGGGACGGCAAGACTTGTGCAGCAGACCCTTCACCATCTATCACCATAGTTACCCAGTGCCCAGTCAGCGACATGTAACGTCCCTGTCCATGCTTACTGGTCCAAGTATCGGTGGTGAAATGCACCCGTTCACACACAGAGTTTCTCAAGGAAGCGATGATGTTGTGTGCGACATGCTGGTGTAGCGCGGGCACACCTTTCTTAGAGAAGTAGTGGCGACTGGGCATCTGGTACTGGGGCACAGCGACAGACATAAGGTCTCTAAAATCCTGTGGTCCACCAGGCGGAAAGGCAGCATTTCGGTAGCCTAGAGCTTACAGAGGGATGAAGTCAACCTCTTAGCTTTGTCATGGGTCGCAGGAAATGGCCTTTTATTTGTCCACATCTGAGGGACAGAGATCTGGCTGCTGTGTGTAGACGGTGTTGAGTAGGGTGTCCCTGGAAAAATGCATGTTTGTGAGGAAAGTGCAGGCGTAAACATGATGTTGCCTTCATCCAACGTTGGTGCTATCGATGTCTTAGAGAGCTGTACACACGCACTTGTTTCCCCTTCCAAACCAACTGACGACCTACCAAGCAAACTGCCTTTTGCGGTTACAGTGGTGGAAGTTGTGCGTGGAAAACCAGGTGTGACAGCTGTCCCCACAGTCCTAGAAGATGAAGAGCGCGCGGATGCACTGGAAGGGGCAGGCGGTGGATGGGTCGCTCCACTAGGCCGCATTGCAGCACGGTGAGCTTCCCACTGGGACATATAATATTTATTCATGTGACGATTCATGAAAGAAGTTGTCAAACTGCTTAGGTTTTGCCCTCTACTAACAGAATCACGACAAATTTTACAGATCACATAATTTGGGCGATCTTTTGCTATGTCAAAAAAGGACCAGGCTAGGCAAGGCTTAGAGGGCATGCAACCTGCTGATCCACCCCGACTAGTGCTCAGAGGCAGAGTGGTAGCTGAGGATGCAGTTGTAGACGTGCTACCAGTGCTCCGACTCTGTCCAGGAAGGCGCAAGGTAACTTCGTCGTCAGTTGCATCCTCCTCCACCGTCTCTGTTGACCTCCTTGAGGGCCTGACTGTGGG